>NC_057810.1:163623649-163782068 GCF_018294505.1 Triticum aestivum
CTTGTTTTCCAGTTCAATGTAGCGAGCCGCAAGGTCACAGGAGTTCTGCAAAGAACCAATCGACTAAATGTCAAAAATAATTCACTTCCGAGTGGAAAAGGAAAAATCACGCGTTTCTAAGACTACAACCGAATCCAAGCATTCGACCGTAGTCTCGGGGACTACACCCAGTGGGTGCACTCAGCGTGCCCCCACTAATCCTATTGAAGACAGAGTCGACCAGTCGACCGGTTTGTGAAATCCAGTCGCCATCGTCGAATGACGGAAAGACTGAAATTATAAAGCCTAAGGCCGACTGCCAGCAGTCGACCTTAGCCTTGGGGACTACACCCAGCGGGTGCACTCAGCGTGCCCCCGCTAACACGGATTTTAAATCGACACACCCAGTGGGTGACTACTATAAATTCTGGAAAGAAAAGTTTTTTGATAGCATATCCTAACAGAACAAGTGGTGGTCGACTGACCTGAACATTCCTTTGAAGGGCGGAACTGGCGTCGTAAGCTGCCTGGCTCGCATCCCGGATGGTCTTTAACTGCTCCATCATGATACCTGCCTGGCGTATCGCCTCCTTCGCGGCGCCAGCTTGGTCCTCTGGGACGTGGTGCGTCGTGAAGAGGGAGGGTTGCGGAGCACTCGTCAGCGGATCTGCGAAGGACACAGTGTGTCGAGTGGTGTTCTCCTCCTCCGCGACCAGAGTCTCAGCCACCGTCACATCCTGGGGCACCCTGCTGGCAGACGCTTTCCTCCTCATTCTGTGCTTCAGCGGTTCCTCATCTTCATCATCATCAGGGAGAGTGATAACAACATTGGATGGAGCTACAGAAAAGAATCAGAATTAGAGATCATGAGTCAGTCGACTAGAAACGGGGTTAAGAGTATAGTACCAGGTTTTGAGGTTGCTGCGTCCTCCATCTCATGATCGTCAGCCCGGGCTGAGGTCTCAGAAGTAGCAGCACTGCAACTCCAAAGAGTCAGTCGACTAACTCCAGCGCCAACCAGAAATAAAGTTCACGCAAAACAAGAAGACTTAAGCAACATGATTACCCTGATATGGTGGGGATGGACACCTTCATCTTCGGCAGGTGCTTGGTCGGCTTTGACGGGGCCGCCCTGGGCTGCTTCGACGCCTTTTCAGTCGGCGCCGGAGAGGTGGTCCGAGGGCGCTTAGTCGACTGAGTGACAGTCGCAACCCCCTTGCCACGTTCAGTCGCAGGGTCATGGACAAGCTTCGACCGCCTTTCCGAGCGCGGTGGTGCAACCTCCTCCTCCTCCTCTTCCTCGTCCTCATCAACATCATCATTATCGTCATCAGTGTCATCGTCATCATCATCATCCTCAGCGGCGTCCGAGTCCCACTCCTCCTCCTGGCTCTCGCCCCCGCTCGCTTCTCCCTCCTCAGTCGGAGCTTGTGCTCCGTTGGGCATCGAGTACAGCTCAGTGAGGGCCTGATAGACATCCAGACAAAGATCAGCCGACCGATCGGCAGGGAAAACAGAAATAAATATGACGAGAATACAATGGGAAGTGGAGCAGACATACCTTGTTTGGATCACTGTGGCAGTCGAGTGGAGGAATCCTTCTGGCTCCGCGAGGGTTATCCTTGTTCCCAGTAACAGCGGCCATCCACCTTTCCAGAGTGGCATCGTCGACTGTTTCTGGATTGACCCGAGTCACATCCTCAGTCCCGCAGTACAGCCACATGCAATGGCTCCGGAATTGAAGAGGCTGGATACGACGCCTAAGGAAAACCTCCAGGAGATCCATACCCGTCACTCCATCCCGAACCAACTGAACTACACGCTCCATCAGCATCTTCACGTCAGCTTTCTCCTCCGGAATCACCTTCAGAGAGGAGGGCTTGTTCACTCGGTCCATGGTGAATTGAGGGAGTCCACTCGACTGTCCCGGCGTCGACTGATCCTGGCAGTAGAACCAGGTCGACTGCCAGCCTCTGACTGACTCGGGAAATGTCATGGCTGGGAAGGTGCTCTTGCTCCTCACCTAGATCCCCAGACCCCCACACATTTGGACAACTCGGGTTTTTTCGTCGCCTGGGCTCGCCTTCTTCACGGTCTGAGAGCGACACGTGAATATGTGCTTGAACAAGCCCCAATGCGGTCGACAACCCAGAAAACTCTCACACATGGACACAAACGCGGCAAGATAGGCGATAGAATTCGGGGTGAAGTGGTGGAGTTGCGCTCCAAAGAAGTTCAAGAAACCACGAAAGAAAATGCTCGGCGGCAAAGAGAATCCGCGGTCGACATGGGTAGCCAAAAGCACACACTCACCCTCTTCTGGCTGGGGCTGCCACTCTTTCCCCGGAAGCCTCGCAGCTCCATGAGGGATCAGGCCCTCATTGGCCATGTCGAGGAGATCCTTCTCCGTGATGGTCGACTGGATCCAATCTCCCTGGACCCAGCCTTTCGGCAGGCGAGATCTAGACGAAGACCCGCCGCGGCTGGTGGATCTCCCCTTCGCCTTCTCCGTCGCCGATGCCTTCTTCGCGCGTTCCAGCGCCGCCGTCTTCTCCTTGACCATGGCTACCGGCGAGGCGCGCGAGGAGAGGTTGTGCGGAGGCGAGAGCGAGCGTGTTGGGCGGAGACGAAGGGAGCATAGGGAGAATGCTGAGGCACTGTTCAAAAAACCCTCGCCGGGCGCATTTATAAGATCCCTTCCGAGTGGATGACAGGTGGGCCCGGTCGATCTAATCATATCCTGAAACAGTTGCGCGAGCGTGATACGTGGCGAAAAAAGCGGCGCGGAGATCGAGGCGTTTATGCCCCGTCCCATCCGAGTGCCGCGGACCGCTCCGCTTCGCGCGCTCCCCCAAATTCCGTATCCCGCGGAATCCGTGAACGGCAGATCAGTCTGCCAGACGCGGGATTCCCTGCGATCCGTCGCTCGGAAATCAGCGAAGTCCAAAAGATCACTCGACGAAGAAAAAGAATGGATCGAGTCGACTGAAGAAAAGTTGCTCACTATCAACAAAGAGATTTTTTGGTTCAAAGCAACGCACGACTAGCATGCGAAGGCTAATCGGAAACAACATCAACTCCTTCATCACTCAAGCCTCAATCCATTCGGGGGCTAATGATGGAGTCATGTACCTAGGGTAGGGTCACGGACCTGATCTAAGTACCCTGCCCAGGGACATCCTTAGAAGAGATCACCTTCCAGTCGACCTACGAGGGACTCGCTCGACTGACTTGAAGGACTCGACCACGAAGACGCACTCGACCACCAGAAGGTCAAGAGGCACTCTGCACTGCAATGGTCTGTAATTAAGTAGACTTTATGATAGTAAAGACACTTTATGTGGGGCGTTACCAGTAACGCCCCGGACTTAACGCACCTTAAACCCTCTCCTACGTGGGCTGGCTGGGGTCCTGGCGCACTCTATATAAGCCACCCCCCCTCCACAGGTAGAAGGGTTCGGCACCCTGTAACTCATATACACATAATCCACTCGACCGCCTCCGGGCTCCGAGACGTAGGGCTTTTACTTCCTCCGAGAAGGGCCTGAACTCGTACATCTCTTGTGCTTACAACCTCTCCATAGCTAGGACCTTGCCTCTCCATACCTACCCCCCACTCTACTGTCAGACTTAGAACCACGACAGCCGGCGCGCGCTGGGCGTAGGAGGCGAAGAAGAGAGAGTGCGGCGCGAGCGCTCGAGTGTGCCGCGGGCGAAAGCGGGCGCCCCAAATACACCGCGCGAGATAGCGAATCCGACCGCGCGCCCAACTCCTTATAGCGCGCGCGGTTATTGCGCGTCCGCTGGAGCCACCCGTCGGGTTGCGCGCGCGCTAAAATGGCCTAATTTGCGGCGCCGCGCTTGTTTAGCGCGGTTGTTGGAGATGCTCTTAATCACTGCGAGATCGTGGACGCGTGGTTGCAGCGGCCACACAGAGCCGAGTGATGCTACACGGACGACAGAAAATGCACGATCCTTGGACGATGTTTCACATGAGCCGTTGATTTCCTTCTTGTTTTTAATCTGCACAGTCCATGTTAGTGTTGTGCAAGGATCGTGCAGGTAAGTATCGTCTGCACATCACTTTCGCGCAGAGCCCCCAAATTTCTTTTGCATGTGCCCTGAAAATGTGTTAGAATCATCTTTAATGGTGTGTTATCGAGCACTCCATTCGTTTCAAAAATATATATATATGTCTTAGTACTCCATCCTTTTTAAAATATAGTACTCCACTCCAAAATAAGTGTAGCTGATTTAGTACAAATTAGGACGGGGGAGTACGTATTAAAATTTTAAGATTCAAACTTTATAAACTTTGATCAAGTATATCAATGAATACCATGAGATTCATCATGAAATATATTTTCATACTGTATATATTTGGTACTGTAGATACAAATAATTTTACCTACGTATAAACTTGATCAAAGTTTTGAAGGTTGACTTTCGCAAAAGGGCTTCCTAAAACTCACTCGACTGAGTCACTATCGAATGCTCAATCGTTGAATTTTTGCATTGATATTCGTGCTGGACTGAGCACCGTCCAATGTACCTTGCAGCATTTCGTCACACCGTTTGCATAGCATGTCGTCTCACCGGTCACAACATCTGCCCTCCTCGTTCGTAGCACAATGTCTCACCGGTCGCAACATCCGCCATTGACGGTCACACCGGTTGCAATATTAGTTGTCGTTACAAAACTATCGCAACATTTTTTGTCGCCTATTGTAGCATCTAGTCGTACCATTCGTAGCAAAACAACTATGCTGGCGTCACTTGACTGAGACTTCCTTAAACCTCAATGATCATTAATTATGGAGAAAACCATAAATTGGGCCTCACACTGTGTCTTATAGCAAAGTAAAACCTCACAATGGTGGACTGCATGGATCGCCTACTTGTCATAGTTCCTTTTTTGTCTCCCAACCCGTTCACTCCTTTGTGCGAGTCAGGAGGAAAGAACTCCAAATCCCATTCCGAATCACGTCCCTTCATCTCATAACATTGCATCTCCTACATCTGTCACCAGATTCACCAACTGCCTCCCGGTTGAGAAGAACTGAGGGGAAAAAAGGATCATTGTGTTTTGTCACCTTCACGCTGGGCATCGTGACTGTCGTTGGTTTCCGCCGCTCTGTGTTGTTATGCACAACCATCACCATGTCGTGTGTTGCTACCCTCAAATTTTTGCCACGTCCCCACTAGGCACCGTAATAGCCCTCAATCCCCCACCGCCTTTGTGGGGAGGGGCTCGATCTCCTGACCCACCGCTAAAACCGCATTGCTACATCATGTTGGGCATTCACAATAGCAATTGCGTGAAAATCGTTCTCCGTCACCTTTGTCTTGGGCGTTGGTTACCCTTCAGGTTATGCTCGTCACCCTAGGGTGGCCTCCACACTGGTTTTGGTCGTTGGCTATTGCCCAAAGGGGGTGTGTCATCGAGGTTGCGAGAAGACAAAATTCCTTTCACCAAACCTGCTTGTTGCAAAGGATTGAAAGTTGTTTTTTTGTTATTCACTATGGCCGAGACATATGGTTATGCAGGGCCGGCCCTAAAGGGGGGGGGGGTGCCCCGGGGCCCCCAAATGCAGGGACCCCCACCCAGGTATCAGGTATGCAAAAACTAAGCCTAGATTCATTATGGGCTTACGTCAGAAAAAAAACGAAAGGGCTGGGCGCTGGGATTTAGTCTTTCACGTACGAGCGCAGCAAGCAACAGGCCGATCGGCCCACCCCAGTGATCGATTCAGCCAGGAGCTAGTCCTTCACGTGAAAAATGGAGCGCATATAGGTTTTCCTCCCGCTAGGGTTTTTATTCCTCTCGTCTGCTGGCGGCGACGTTGAGAACCTACCGTCCCTCCCCTCCGCGAATCCGTTTGGTCACTGCTCGGGCCACTCCAGTGGCCTGGGTAGGACATCGGTGCCCAGGCGGGGTTAGGGTTTCCATATATCTTCGGCCCCCGAGGAGATCGAGCACTCCATTCATTTCAAATATATATATATGTCTTAGTACTCCATCCCTTTTAAAATATAGTACTCCACTCCAAAATAAGTGTAGCTGATTTAGTACAAATTAGGACGGGGGAGTACGTATTAAAATTTTAAGATTCAAACTTTATAAACTTTGATCAAGTATATCAATGAATACCATGAGATTCATCATGAAATATATTTTCATACTGTATATATTTGGTACTGTAGATACAAATAATTTTACCTACGTATAAACTTGATCAAAGTTTTGAAGGTTGACTTCCGCAAAAAGGGCTTCCTAAAACTCACTCGACTGAGTCTCAGTCGAATGCTCAACCGTTGAATTTTCGCATCGAGATTCATGCTGGACCGAGGACCGTCCAATGTACCTTGCAGCATTTCGTCACACCGTTTGCATAGCATGTCGTCTCACCGGTCACAACATCTGCCCTCGTCGTTCGTGGCACAACATCTCACCAGTCGCAACATCCGCCATTGACGGTCACACCGGTTGCAATATTAGTTGTCGTTACAAAACTATCGCAACATTTTTTGTCGCCGATTGTAGCATCTAGTCGTGCCATTCATAGCAAAACAACTACCCTGACGTCACTTGACTGAGACTTCCTTAAACCTCAATGATCATTAATTATGGAGAAAACCATAAATTGGGCCTGACACTGTGTCTTATAGTAAAGTAAAACCTCACAATGGTGGACTATATGGATCTCCTACTTGTCATAGTTCCTTTTTTCTCACCCAACCCATTCACTCCTTTGTGCGAGTCAGGAGGAAAGATCCCCAAATCCCATTCCGAATCGTGTCCCTTCATCTCACAGCATTGCATCTCCTACCTTTGTCGCCAGATTCACCGTCTGCCTCTGGTTGAGAAGAACCAGGGGAAAAAGGATCATTGTGCTTTGTCACCTTCACGCCGGGCATCGTGGCTGTAGTTGGTTTCCACCGCTCTGTATTGTTCCGCACAACCATCACCGCGACGTGTGTTGCTACCCTCAAATTTTTGCCACATCCCTATTAGGCACCGTAATAGCCCTCAATCCCCCGCCGCCTTCGTGGGGAGGGGCTCGACCTCCTGACCCACCGCTAAAATCGTTCTCCGTCGCCTTTGTCTTGGGCGTTGGTTACCTTTCAGGTTATGCTCGTCATCCTAGGGTGGCCTCCACACTGGTTGTGGTCGTTCGCTATTGCCCAAAGGGGGTGCGTCATCGAGCTTGCGAGAAGACAAAATTCCTTTCACCAAACCTGCTTGTTGCAAAGGATTGAAAGATGTGTTTTATTATTCACTATGGCTGAGACATATGGTTATCAATATGGTGATATCAAGGATTTTAGGCATCCATTTGACTCCATCAACTTGTAAAATAGGATATCAAACCACGAAAATATCGGTCTACACCCGGGCTCATATGCTCCTATCAAGCCACCATTTAGAGCATCTCTAGCAGACCCGCAAAAGCGGTCAAACCCGCAAAAATCCGCGTTTGCAGTTTTGTGGTGTCAAAAAACGTTTCGAATAGAACCCGCAAAAGCGGTCAAACCCATAAAAATTTTGCAGGCCCCTGGGAATCCATCCCCACGACCCTTAATTTTGCAGATTTGGAGGCAAAATATAAGGGAAACTGCAAACCGGTCAACACTACGCGACAAAGAAATTCCGCCGTGCGCACACGTGCTCCGGTGACATTCCGCCACGGAACTCGCCGGAAACTCGCCGTTTACCGTTGCCACCACGGAACTCGTCGGAATCTCGCCGGAAACTCGCCATTTACCGCTGCCACCACGGAACTCGCCGGAATCTCGCCGGAAACTCGCCGTTTACCGCTACCCGGCCACGAACGAGCTAGCTAGCAAGCTCCTGATCCATCCGGCCATGAACGAGCAAGCTAGCTAGATCCATCCGACCACGAACGTTGAGGGAGTAGCTAGCAAGCTCCTCGATCCAGCCGGCCATGGAATAGCTAGCTAGCTCCTGGATCCATCCGGCAACGGAGGAGCTGCCTCCTGGATCGATTCGGCGACTACCATGAACGACGGGAGCTGACTATGAACACAGGCGAGAGGAAGAAGAAGACACGGGAAAGAATATACGCGAATATTCTTTTTTACGGGTCCGTTATACGGGGTCTGCATCTGCGGCCGTCCGTGCCGGCCTGCAAAGCCGTTTTTTCATGAACTGCAAACGTGTTTTACGGGTCGGCGGGATGCGGGGTCTGCTAAAGATGCTCTTAGTTACCGAACCACCGGAAAGGAAGATCAAGAGCACAAAATAAAGTCTTGAACACCACCAAATCATGTCATGTCAAATGTCAGGCGGTAATTAATAAGACCTAGAGCCATATATCCGCAAGACAAATATCATGGGCTCTCCAGCTTTGATCATGATGCCACAGAATAAATGTGTTTGCTTGATTGTGAACCCTATTTTGTGCCCCATACATAGAATAGTCAACCTAAGGCTCACACTGTGGGCACCTAGGGCAAGGACAATAACCCGTTTTTAGTCGGTTTTAGTGTTTTTCTCCCCTTCACTTCTCGGTGTTTTTCTTCTTTATTTTTATTTTTACTCGATCCACCTTTTCTAACTTGTTATTTTTAGCTAGTTTTTTTTGTTTTTTTATTCCTTTTTAAGACTTGTACATTCTTAAAAAATGCATAAAACAATTCAGTACATATACATGAATAATTTTTAAATACATAATGCACATTATTTTTAAACCCATAGTTTTTTAAACATGTAAAAGTAATTACATAAATATAATTTTTTATACATGAAAGTTTTTCAAATTTGCATTGTATATTTACGTATGAAACATTTATATGTATTTATGTGAATTTTTTATTTTGATCTACAATTATTTTTTATTTTTAGCTGGTTTTTATTTCTTGTTACTTATTTATTTTCATTATATATTCATTTCTAATATATATGAATATTTTTTAGATACATGGCGCACAATTTTGTAAAAATCTATAATTTGTGAAATGTGTAAAAAGAAATACATAAATATAAAAAAATAATGCATGAATGGGTTTCAAATTTGTATTGAATATTTAGTATGAAACATTTATATGTACTTATGTGAACTTTTTTATTTTCTGCAAACATAACTTTTTATGTTGAGAACTGATTAACCGTATTTTAGATAACTGTAAACTGAAAATATTTTTTCTTAAAATGTTTTTTTAGAACAGCATGCTTTATTAAACCAAGTAGTGGTGGTGGTAGAACTGCCTGGGCTCTAGTCCAAGCTCACATCACAAGCCCTTAGGGCGAACAGTGACCCCTTACGGCCCAACGCTGACTCCAGCCCACCAGCAGCTAGCATAAAAAACAAGGCCTTCTGTGGCCGCGCGGGCACCGTTGTACATTGTCTCACCACCGGCCGGGCTCGCTGTCGACGCGCGCCTGCAGCGGCACGCGACGCCGCTCTCTCTGCCTGGAGCGCTCGCTACTGCCTCCACAGTCTACGTGCGATGTCTCGCCACCGGCCGGGTTCGTGTGTTGTGCTGATGTTTAATTAGTACCACACCGCTAACGTAGCGTAGCACCTCCCCACATATAAGGTGAGGCTCGGGAGCCAATTACACCCCGTGCGGCACGTACGGGTTAAAGCAAATAAACCTAGCAAAATAACCAGATTATGGTGAGTACTACACTATGATTCTAACCCCGTGGCACCCGGTGTTGAATTACCCAAACTAATGAGTAGACAGTGTCTTCCTTTGCAGGTGGGTGGCCTTTTTTTTTGGTACTGTTATTATTTCCATGTTGCGGCCAAAAGTCGCAAGCTCTTTTTTGGGCTTTTGTATATTATTTTCATCTTGCGCTTTGTGATTGATCATTGTTACCACTTAAGGCATGCCAAAAGTCGCAAGCTCTTTTTTGGGCTTTTGTCTATTATTTTCATGTTGCGCTTTGTGATTGATCATTGTTATCACTTAAGGCATGTTGCGCTTTTGTATATTATTTAAAACTTCCAGGTAAAATCAAGCACTTTGCTTGGAAGAGCCTGAATGGATCGCTTCCTTGTTATGGCATTCTAGCAAACAGACACATCCCCCTAGTCCCGCAATGCCCGTTTTGTTCAGTGGGGGTGGAGGATATACAACACTGTTTATTTTCATGTTCAAGGGTGCAGGAGGTGTGGGAAGAGCTGGGTTTATATGATAGAATTATGGAAGCAGTTAAACAGGACCGCTCGGGATCAGTTACAATGGAAATTCTTAGTGAGATGACGGGAGCCGCTGATGATCTACCTATACCTGAACTTATTTTGGTGGCTGCTTGGTACATGTGGTGGCAGAGGAGACAACATGTGAAAGGGGAGTCGATCCAAGATGCAAATAAAGCAGCCATATCTATCAGGGTTCTCGCTACAAACTTTTGTCCGTGCATACTCGAGCAAACAAGCGGAGAAGAGGAACGATCAAACATGGAAGCGACCTTTGAGTGAAGTAATCAAGATCAATGTGGACGCTGCTTTTCAACCTGAAACTCTTTCAGGTGCAACGGGAGCTGTCGCTCGGGACTGTCAGGGGAAGCTACTTGCTGCTGCAAACTGGTTTCTACCTCATATCAACAGCGTCGACTCAGCTGAAACTGTGGCAATTCGGAATGGTCTTTATTTAGCTGACCAAATTGGCTGTAACAAGGTGCAGGTCGAGTCAGATAATAGCTTTGTGCTGGAAGCGGTCCGACATCCGGATGAGTACTCGGGTGAGAATGTGGCAACTGTAATGGAGTGCAGACACCTAGGTCTAAACTTTGCCAAAGTTGAGTTCTCACACTGTCTTCGTGAAGCAAATGAGGTTGCACACTTACTAGCAAGCAATGCTTTTAGTCATAGAACTTCTTGTTTTTGGGAATCTAATATCCCGGACTTTATTTCTCACGCAATTGTAAACGATCTAGCTGTCATTTGAGAAATAAAGTCTTGATTGCTAAAAAAAAAGAGACCTACTAAAGGCTATTTCATAAGCTCATGAAAACAAGCCAAAAGTTATGCACTTTGAGCAAGACCATGTTCGCAAACTCAAAGTCCAACTTCACATGGCCCTCGAGGTCGACATTTTTCACCTAGATGGCACAAGAACAAAAAGAGCTTAGTCCGGAAGAGAGAGACCTTCACAAAAAACTTGAAAAGAAAGATCATTAGGTTGGCCATGCTTGAGAAAGCTAGGAAGCAACAAAACCTTATAAAAACTAAGAAAATGAGATGTTTAACACCCGCTATTTTCATCTTTGTGTCAATCATAGAAGCAGGAATAACTTCATTAGTCGTCTCAAACTAAACAATGGTTGGGTTACCTAACATGGGCACGAGGAAAAGATTGTCTACCGGCAGTTCAATAGCATTGCTTAGAAAGGCTCTTCACATAACATTGACGTCAATTGTGGGATCATTCCCACTCCAGGTGTGACCTTCATGATCTTGGCGAGGCCTTCACTAAGGAGGAAGCAAAAGACAGTCGGGTTTGCCATGCCATGTGACAAGGCGACGGGGCCGCTTGGTCCATGGTGAGTTTTTCATGGTATGTTGGAACACTAACAAGCCGGACATCATGCTTACCATCAGCCATTTTTTGGGTCTTCATGCCACACATTTTTTTTCATTGGTCGAACTCTACTGACATTGCTCTCATTTTGAAGAAAGATGGTGCCAAGGACAACACTAACTTCCGCATCATTAGTATAACCCATGTTGGAAAGCTTATTTGCAAAGATGATGTCCAACCGGCCTGCCCCACACATGAATGGTCTCGTCTCATAAGCCCAGATCACGTTCATTAAGAAAATATGCATCCACCACAATTTCATGTATGCGTGCAACCTCGAGAGACGCTTCCACAGTAATAAGACCCCGACGATGGTCTTCAATCTGGACACTAAAAAAAGCCATCGACTCATTGCGGTGGGACTTCCTCCTTAACTTGCTTAGTCATCTTGGCTTTCCACCTCAATTTAGGAGATGGATTTCTGCCTTGTTATCCTGGACTTCGTGGTGTGTCCTGCTTAATGGTGCCAGATGGCCCCATCGGGCTAGGCTGTGGTTTGAGGTAGGGGACCCCCTCCCCCCTACTCTTCGTGCTCATCATCGACCCGCTTCACCACATCCTTGAGAAGGCCACGACTAAGTGTCGCCTTCATCCCCTCGGTGGTCGTGCTATGGTGATTTATGCCTCTCACTACGTGGACGACATCGTTGTTTTTCTTTCTACCATTAAGGAAAACATCAAGTTATTTGCTGACAATCTCAAGCGCTTTGGAGAGGTCACCGGTCGGGTAACAAATAGCTCCAGAATTTTGATCGCCCAATCCGATGTGAAAATGTGGATCTTACGGACATTCTTCAATCTTTCCAAGCCAGCTGATACCACTTTTTGATGAAATATCTTGGTTTACCTTTGTCTGTCACACAATTGAAAATAGTTCATTTCCAAACACTTGAGGACAAGATTGTGGGTCAACTCAGTCCTTGAAGGGAAAATCATGTTGCTTCCGAGGGTCGTATGGTATTGGTCAAGTCGATCATCAGGGCGATTTATATTTGTACAACGTCAAGTCTCCCGATCAAAGTTATGAAAACAACTGATTCCCTCAAATATGCTTAACTTTGGGCAGGGTGTGACAAGGTTACAAAAGGAAAATGCAAAAATAGATTGGGTACTAGCGTGTAACTTCAAGTTTCATGGAGGTTTCAAAATTTTAAATCTAGAAAAATTTGTCGTCTCTCTGTTGATAAGATAAGGAGCAATTAACATAAAGAAAGGTTAATAAACAGTAAGAAAATGAGATGGGGCCCCATAGACAATATCTTATCTTATCCTATGAACCTAAATAGTTCATTCACACTATCTTTATTATCTTAATATGCACACATGTCATCTCATTAAAGGTCCATCACAACATGCATGTCGACATCAAATCTTCACTTCGATTTTGACTACAGGACTGACCACTTAAAGACCATAACCCAAATTTAGGTTCGGTTTTTCTTTATCAGTTCAATAGAGTGGCCCAAAGAACTGATTTTGAAGTTTACACTATAACCTGAGCTCTAAGAGTGTTTGCAGGTCATGGTTCAGACTGGAACATTTTCGAAATCATTATCTGCAATTAGATTTGATTTGGTGTGTCGCGGGAAAGAGGAGCCAGTGGCGCTGGTACATAGCAGACTGGACGGAAGGCGGAGCATTAGAGTCCTCTGATCTACCACAGTGTCCAATTGATGCTGCCCAATGCTCTTGATATATCAGGTAATACAGATAATGATTATTGCAGCCACGAACCTGTTGAGTCTATATTTCATCCCATCTTCATGCACGTGATAGTCCCGCCTTTGCAGGGCCTTGATATATTTGCAATGGATTAAGCAAAGGGCCTCTCTTGATTCACAAGTGTTCTCATTTGAAGTTATTTGAGGTGTGAATCTTGAATTTAATGTTCTTATAATTTCTTAGCGGATTGATTGGCGCAGATTTGGTTTTTGTTTTGTTTGGGCAAGTGGAACAACTTGTGAAGCTTTACACTAATTCACGGACTCACTATGTAACAATTAAAGGGTGATTGATAGTTCCAATTTTTACTGTTACAACTTCGGTTATTACCTTTCCAGTATATGCATATTTAATATTTCTCCCTAAACATCATTTAAGCAGGTGGTTCCATTTGATACATTTAGGAAGAGTACAGTCTTTTCAGATTTTAATGGAAATCTATATTGTTTCTTTCATATAATGGGAAAGTGTGGAAACCAATGGTAATAGAAGGCATGCATTGCACATGTATTGTCTTATTAATCGTGCACATTTTGGAGCATGATTATTGTCAAATGGATTGTCTAACAATACTGAGGAGACCTGCATGTCTGTCTACATTCTTAATATGGAACCAATAGATGATGGATGGCCATTTTTTGCAATATCTGACTGAGGAATAATGGTACAATTGATAAGACAAGGGCTGGACTTCCCTCCACAACAATCTTCTTTGCTCAAGTAATTCAAGTTATGTTTCATTGACTTTCTGAACATGACACAACACCATGCTCCTAATTCGTATATATCTGATCCTCATGGCACAATCCTATTTTTCATGAACAATTCAGTCATATATTGATGCATATATATTGTGACTGGGCAACTGCACGTTCAACATTCCAATAGGCCAATTTTTTGAAATCTGGCAATTTCAGATGTCTATGAACATCATTATGTGCCATCACGATCTCAACAGGATTGGTACTTTGTTTTGATTTTTTACCAGAACCTTTATTATCGATTTATATGTCTCTGTATGATCTTTAATCATTATAGCTGATGATCTTTAGCATGTTTCATCATTTGTACGCTATGTAAAGTGACATAGACATGGATGGTGTTACCTAATGGGCTGGAGAGTTTCAAAATCATGAGTTGTGCATGATTAAGTGGTGTCGGGACCTCTCTCCTTCATTTATGGCCGTGGGTACCTGGCATAGCAAGAAAGGAACACCAAAGAAGCTGCTAAAAAGGATGGGAGAAATTTCCAAAACATGTTTGGCTATTTTTAAAAAAATCAAGTGTATTCGAGAAAGAAAATAATTGTAGAAGTTTCATGGAGTAACAAATTAGAAATTGTCGCAAGTATGTGTTCATTTTCATGGAAGTTCGTCCAAGATCCTGGATGAGGCATTGTTTCTGCAGTACGTATCCAAGTGCTTAGGGATGCCTTTCGTGAACGAATTTAGGTTTTTAGAGTGAGCAACTTGATACTTTTTTGTGAATGTATTCAAGTGGGTGAGATACTGCCCACCTGTTCCAAGAGGTCATGGTGTGGAAGCTTAGCATTGGGTCTGTCCTTTATTGAGGCAAGAATAGTTTAAATACACCAACTTTCATCTATGTTGTTGGCAGTGCATGATGCATCATGATGCATCTTGTCTAGAAAAGGATAATTATATTTGTATACAGAAAAATAAAGCTGCTGATACTTGAATAAAAAAGCTTTATTGTTCCGTGACATGCCACAATTTGATCTTTTGTGCTTGCTATCGGTTTGACTAACTTTGCATTAGTTCATATATACATGTCGTATGCATGACTTCAATTTGGATGGACAATGAATTATGTATTTCACGACATGCAATAATTTGATGACCATCATGTTTATCTAATTTTAAGTTAATCTAGACGTGCGTTGCAGGTGCACACTTACTAGTGTACCTAAATAGTTCATTCGCACTATCTTTATTATCTTAATATGCACACATGTCATCTCATTAAAGGTCCATCACAACATGCATGATCAATTTTTTTTCGTTATGAGTTGATCTCATGCACACACCCCACCTTATCACATATGACACCTCATCAAAAGTTCACTCAGCATGCATGGGGACATATTTTCTATTAGATTATGCAACTTATACCCAAATATTTTCGGACTACACAATAATTTAATACAAATAATATATTTTTTAGTTTATTCATATATTATTAATTCAATTAACGCGCAGGGTCTTCTGTTGTACTATATCTAAGTAGCGAATCTAACTAATCTATTTCTCTCAACATGTAAAAATGCCATCTGAGCATGCAACATTACAAAAACACCTCATCATGCAAGCATGCAAACATGCATGTTCCATTATATCAAGCTATTTGTATTTAATAAATACTTTGGAACTATACAATAATATATTGTAATAAATCATATGTATTTTTAGTTTTAGTTATCATATTATTACTTCAAATATTAATGTTTTTATGCAAACTAATCTTATTAAATATATTGCAAAAACATTTCCGCAACATTGACAATATTCATATATGAATTTGTCTTTTTTTCCTCAATATGCATTTCGAGTTTGGACATGAAATTTTTAGGGATTGTATTTTTTCAGATTTTTTAAAACATTGAAAATTGATTTCTTGAAATTAAAGCATGGGAGCACCCCAAAAACGGGAGCACATGATATTTCCTTGCAAGTTAGGGGTGGGTACTGTGAACCGACGAGATGGCTAGTCATGCTGCGACCCTCCTATGGATGTGTTTGCTTACATTTTCAACGGAGCATGGCCTAGTGGAGCCTGTCTCAGTGGTGTTTGTTTAAGGGTATACAGGCTCTAGGCCATGTTCTGCATGTCGTTTGGTTGCATGCATTTATCCCAACTCGTACCCTCCTCGTAGGGTAAATTGCACTAGGCCGAGACTGCATCTCAGAAAATGGTTGATCTGAGCGTTCTTGACGGGTCTAGCTGATAGCGCTTTAAGTTTCGCGCGAGGCAGATTTTTCTTTTTTGAGGGGGAGTGCGAGACAATTTCTACGTGCAAGCCAGGCAACCAAACAACTTAGTACTTAGCCTGCCAGAGTGTGGTTGGGCTTGATTCAGCCTATCAAACACGTCATATGTGAATTGTGCGCATGGTTAGCGGGGGAGATAGGAAGGAGAGAGACGACCCAAGATTTTCATCCAACGACCACGTGTTGCCAATCGCATGGCTGGCCAGTGACCGATCGATGCCCGAGATAGGTCACCCGACACAACCGCTGGCAAAAAAGGGGTTAATTAGATAAATGCCACTCCAATTATGACGATTCATAAAAATGCCACTACAATTTCTAAACTTTGAAAATGTCACTGCAATTTTTACAAACTTTGAAAAACACCACGGCAGACTTCGAAAAATTTCATTGAAAATGACATTTTTCAAAGTTTGAAAATTGTAGTGGCATTTCTAGGAATTGCCAAATTTGGAGTGGCATTTATGTAGTTGTTGTACGAATTTATGTTAGGAAGTACAAGCATTTTTTTGGAAATACTAACGCCCATATGTGTGGGCGTTTGCATCTCGCCCACACGCATGGATCCACGTTCGTTTGTGGTTGCACGAATCTTGGCATGTTTATGGTGCCACGTAGGACTGAGCTGGTGTGTGTGCATTCATCTGGTCGCCCACACGAGAGGGGCCGTGTGTGGGCGTTTAGCAGTTCGCCCACACGTCTGTTTTCACTCAGCACAAGGGTTGGTGTGTGGTCATTTGCTATCTCGCCCACACGCCCGTCTCCTCTCTCACACCCAAAACTGTCAGTTGCCATGTGTTTTGCAATATATATGGCACTACCCTACTGTGCTTGTAAGCAGATGTCAACTCTTTTTTTTACCCAAACATGTCAGTTGCCATGTGTTTTACAGGGTACACGACAACTACCCTAGTTCCTTGTAAGCAGATGGCAACTCTCTCTTTACCCGAAACATGTTATTTTTCCATGTCTCTTTGTAGCGCTACACGGCAACTGCCTAGTCTTAGTAGGTGGCAACTCCTAAGGTTTTCAAATTATGGCAACTGTAGTAAACCAGACCATACATGGCAACTGCCTAGTGTTAGTAGGTGGCAACCCTTAAAGTTTTCAAATCATGACAACTATAGTAAATCAGACCATGGCAACAGCTGCGGTTGTCCAAAATGGCATCTGGCACTTGACCTGAGATGGCAACTGCAGTTGAGCAATCATGTCAACTGCAGTTAAACGGACATTGAAGAGGGTCCGGACAATGGCAACTGCGGGGGCACGTGGTGACTATCACACGGGGCATGCGGGACCGTGCGACAGGTGGCTAAGAGAGGTCATATGGGCGTTATCCATTGTGCCCACATGTAGGCGTGTGAGAGGGGCCACGAGAAAAAAAAACGTGTGGGCGCTAATTGTTTTGCCCACATATAGACGTGTCGGCTGATCCATTTAGACACCACACAAAACGTGTGGCCAGATCCTTTAACGCCCACACGTGTGGGCGTTATCGATGTCCTTTTTTGTTTCCTGTGAAATTCGTTAAACACCTAGCTATCTGTATTATACTAGGATGTCAAGGATGCTAGGATCCATTTGGAAGAAAATCAAAAATACTCAAATGACAAGTCCAAAAGAGTTGATAAAAATTCAAATTCAAACCAAATATTCAATAAACCTTAGGAAAAAGAAAGTTGTTAAAATCAAGGATGTCACAGCAACGATGTATGTACCTGAAACAGCACGGAAGACAAACAGCGTGGAAAACCTCACTTGCGTTGAGCACACTCGTGTTCTCTCGACCCAGCGACGGGCACGCTGGACACATCCGCGACCCGATCCACCCACCAGACGCGGCCACTCGGTCCCACTCCTCAGCCCTCTCTCTCGTCTATCCGTCTTCCTTCCGAGCTCGACAAAACAAAACGTGCAGGTTAATCGTGCCGGTAGCTTCAGTCCTCCACGTCTCTTCTCCCCTCCCCCTCCCACTCCCCCTCTCCGATCCACCGACCCCTAAGGTCCTCGCGGCCGAGTCAGCCATGGCGGGGGCGATCCGCGTCACCATGGAGGTGGGCGCAGACGGCGTCGCGCTCATCACCATCTGCAACCCGCCAGTCAATGCTCTGCACCCCATCAGTAACGCCCTCTTCTCCGTTCCTCTCGGGGTGGGTTTCCGTAGGGGCTCCTCCCGCTAGTCTAATGCCGTGCGCCGGTTCGGCTCTCCCCGTGCAGTCATCCAGGGGCTCAAGGAGAAGTACGCGGAGGCCGCTGATCGCGACGACGTCAAGGCCATCGTGCTCACTGGTGAGATCCTCTTCGCTGGTGGACTCTGTTTATGTAGTTGTTGGACGAATCGATGTTAGGAAGCAGTAGCAATTTTTTTTGTTTTGTTTTCTGTGAAATTCGTTAAACACCCAGCTATTTCTGTATTATACTAGGATCAGTTAAGATGGTAGTGGAGCTGTCGCCATCGTGTCGTTTCATTTATGCTGATCCCAGTCATCTTAGTGGTTGCGTCGCTTCAGTATTCTAGTCATCGTTGCTCGAGTTATTTTTAGGATGCTCGCCGCTTGGCTGAAAGTGGGAATCTCACTAGAATTTTCAACTGAAGTACGAAGGGAGCTGCTGCTTGTTATAGATTTTCAACTACATGGAAGCTCCCCTGCTTCTGCACAGGTCAAAAAATGGGGAGCGGGTGTAAGTGTTTCTGTTGGAAGGACATAGCCTGACTATAATCTAGATAGGAGACGTACATGGTACTATGACTGACCTACCACAATAAGAGGCATACTACTTTTTTTGTCACTGCACACACAGAGGGGGCCTTACGGCGTAGTGCATTCGAGGGATGTGGGCAAGGGGTTAAAAAATCAATTCAGGAAATTTGCTATTTCTGATACTTCTTTCTTCTGTATACTTACTTCATAGTTTTATAGGTGCTGCGGGGAAATTTTGTGGAGGCTTCGATATCAACGTCTTCACAAAAGTTCATGAGACTGGTAAGGGGTGTCTTCATTTGTACGGTTGGTAAATTGATTGTCCACAGCCTAGCTTTTTTGGACAAACTGTTTTATTTTCTTACACATTGAACATGGGTTTGCAGGAGATGTGTCACTTATGCCTGATGTATCTGTTGATCTTGTATCAAACATGATGGAAGGTTTGGCATTTTTGTTTCTAGTTTTTTCATAGTTTCTATTATTTATGAATGATGGAACTCTCTAGGTACCACTAATTTGTATTGAGATCACAATATCTGGGCCTGATTGTGAAAACCTCTTTACATGCAGATGGCAAAAAGCCTTCTGTTGCTGCAATTCAAGGCCTTGCTCTTGGTGGTGGTCTAGAGTTGATTATGGTCTGTCATTTTTGTTGCTGTCCCATAGAACATTTTTACAGTGGTTTGCATTTTTAACCTGTAGCTGAACCTAAGTCCTGTTTATCATATAAACGACAATTTTTTTAAAAAAAATAAAATTGTCAGGGTTGTCATGCTCGGATATCTACCCCTGAAGCTCAACTTGGATTACCAGAGCTAACTCTTGGCGTGATTCCTGGATTTGGAGGTAGGGAATTAGGGATACATCTTTCTTCCGGCAGCTTGAAATAATGATTTTATTTGCTTGCTTTGTATTGGGTTCTGAAACCTTTTCACTTATCATGTAGGAACTCAGCGTCTACCGAGGCTTGTAGGTCTGCCCAAAGCAATAGAAATGATGCTGGTAAGTCTAATCTATCTTCTGTGTAACTTGTTATGCTGCCCTAGCTGCGTCAAATAAACTTTGTCTCCTTATAGTTGATTAAAATATGCAAAGTACATTAACCAAGAGGCATATAATAGTAAAGCCAATTTTAAGTTAGTGGCTTGAGTTATATTCATTCACATTCAACCATGATAGTATAAGATTTTCAAAGAACAATGAATTTTGAAAAACTAAAGCATAAATAAGAATCTCATTTCAAATTGTTAATGCCTGGTACATGTATGTAGCTCCGAACATATTAGACACCCAATTTTTTTTTGAACCAGCAGTGTGTATTTAATGATCATCTGGAAATTAGTGTCAACCTATGTTCTTTCTTACTCCTATCATGTTCAATTATAATTAATGCATTCATAACATTTGCTTCAGCAATCGAAGTTCATTACGGCGAAGGAAGGAAAAGAACGTGGTCTTATTGACGCGCTTTGCTCCCCTGATGACTTGATAAAAATTTCACGTTTTTGGGCTCTGGAGATTGCAAATTACCGCAAACCTTGGATAAAATCTCTTGGCAGAACAGATAGGCTTGGTTCACTGTCCGAAGCTCGTGCCGTATTAAGTATGGCAAGACAACAAGCAAAGAAGGTTGCAGCAAACATGCCACAGCACCAGGCCTGCCTAGATGTTGTTGAAGAAGGTGTACTATATGGAGGCCAGGCTGGTGTTTTGAAGGTTTGAATTTCCTTTTTGTCTTAGTACATACTTAATACCATCTATGTGCTTCTCTTAGTTAAACAGTTAGCTGGGCACCATATCTCCCCAGAACTTCTAGAGATTAGGCTGGTCTTATTGTGTCAATTGAGAATTATACTTGAAGGGGTGTGTGTGTGTATGGTGGTGGGTGTGTGGGTGGGTGACGGGGGGAGGGGTGGGGTGGGGGTGGGAATACACTTATACTGAAGGTAGATGCCACTGCCAATATGCCCTAATTTAGTAACTGCTGATAAGCATAAGGTAAGAAAGCCCCTAAGCAGCCATGTCTCTACAGTCAGTTTCTCAGAAGAACTTAGATTTCTTAGCTGAATTATGCCCAGGGTAACAAATTAACTTGACAGTTACGTTGGTATCAGTGCTCTGCATGACTTATGCTCCATTCGGCATAGTGTTGGATTATGATAATCCAGCTTATCTACGCAGTTTTATCTAGTTTACTGTTTGTTTAACCAACTTATCCCTACTTCCAAAAGCTTCTTTAGCAGCATATTATAAAACAAGTTCAGCACAACACAATTTAGCAACCACAGGCCGAGCCTTAAAAATAATACTAACAAACTTTGATGTAGACAACAATTGTTTCTTTGTTCTGTTCTTATTACTTATGCATGTGTTTGGTGAATCTACCTAAATAATGCAGGAAGCCAAGGTTTTCAAGGAGTTGGTACTATCAACAACGTCAAGGGCACTTGTCCATGTATTTTTTGCCCAGCGTTCCACCACTAAGGTCATCCTCCTATTTACCTTCTCTTTTCCTGATTCACTTCTCATGTGTTGCCACTGTCTTAATTTTGCAGCACATAGTTAGCCTAACTTGGAGATACTTCCAATTCCTTTGTTTTTAGTTATTTTATAAGCAGTTACAGTGCGTCAATGCCCATCTGCAACTCCTTGGTTATATTTATTTCTACTATCAGAGAACAAAAGTGGAACTTTTAGAGCTCTTTTAACTTTCTAAATGCACTAGCATACCTCTTAAGAGGTAAGAGCAGACACATCCAAACTGTCTGCCGGTATTGGTAACAAATAGTATTTTTTTGCTAACCTGCTACTACCGTTAACTTTGGTCTCCTTACAAATGGAAAGTGTAATTGATTTACCTTAACCTTGGTAATTACAATCACCCAGTAAAAAGAAAATGGATCATAGCTAATCTTGTTTTTTCAGTTGTAGAACATAACTAAACAATATGTACAAGCATGTGCTATCACATATGATGTTACAAGTTCCTTTGAATACAGCCTTTGCCCACAGACGCATGTTGTTACAAGCTTTTATTATTTTTCATGTAATCAAGTAAGTACTTCAAGACATTTTCAGTTTTTCACCCTTCAAATTAACTATGTGAGAAGCAAATTCTGCTATGTGAGAAGCAAATGTTGGATTCTGAAATATAATCATGTAATTTTCATATTTGAATAAACCCATAGCTCCCCTGCAAAAAAAGAACAAACACATAGCTCATATGCACGACCATGTTTGAAAAAAAAAATACTTCTTCGTATAGTAGGAATGCGTAGCAATATTTGCGTATTATCAACTGGTGAATTTTCAGTTATATTATTTCTTTTTATGCTAAATATCCAAATATATAAGCCAGTTGTACCTATTTAGGTCATGGATGACTTGTCACCTTCTAGGAGCGTCTTAATTATTTTCAAACTTCTACATGTATGCTTACTGCAATATTTCCCCTTCTGTTCTTTGTGACCTAAATTAATTTCTTGTCCATTTATTTGTGTGGGTGTTAATTTTTGTTTGTACCACCATCCAACCAGATTACGTTACAGAATATGATACATGATCTTAACTAACCATGCAACCAGCCTACGTTACAGAATATGTATGATGCATGATCTTAACTAAGCTTTGCTCAAATTGCATGCCATATGTGAACACATCAAAGCTAAATTGCTGCAAGGATGCCATTTGATGTGTCAACTTTTGTTTTGCCCTCTTTGGTTATCTGTAACCTGGTGCGCTGTCTGACTCTTACAGTTGATTTTTTTAGGTACCAGGTGTTACTGATATTCAACTCAAACCTAGGAAAATAAGAAAAGTTGCTGTTATTGGTGGTGGTCTTATGGGCTCTGGAATTGCAACCGCCCTTCTTGTTAGCAATATATCTGTTGTCCTCAAGGAAGTAAACCCTCAATTTTTGCAAAGGGGACAAAAAACAATAGCAGGTCAATTTTGTGAAACTACTGTAGCATTTATTGGGAAATTCTTTCTGATAGATTGGATTTTGATTTCTTGTTGGTGTAATATTTAAACATCAAGTTATTATAAATGATGTTACTGAACAACACCGATGATCTTTTGCACAGGAAATCTTGAAGGCCTTGTCAAAAGAGGCTCACTGACCAAGGATAAAATGAGCAAGGCAATATCACTTCTCAAGGGTGCATTGGATTATTCAGATTTCAAGGATGTTGATATGGTTATTGAGGTTGTCCTCATATAATTTATGATTTACTCAAGACAAATAGTTGTGCATATTATTTAGGGTCCCTCTAGTGTGTGAAACTTATATTCATGACATTGTAGTGCATTAATGAATCTTATGAAGGTTTCCATAAAATTATTATAGGGAATTTTGATAGATGACATTGATATGGTTATGCAATCTATTACATAGTCACATAGCACATTTGCTTGTTAGGTTCTTATGCCACAGATCTTCTCTTGCAGGCTGTTATTGAGAAGGTTCCTTTGAAGCAATCAATTTTTGCTGACATT
This sequence comes from Triticum aestivum, assembly GCF_018294505.1. Lineage (NCBI taxonomy): Eukaryota > Viridiplantae > Streptophyta > Magnoliopsida > Poales > Poaceae > Triticum > Triticum aestivum. The sequence continues at coordinate 163,647,117 of NC_057810.1, forward strand.
GAGAAAATCTGCCCACCACATTGCATACTTGCAACGAACACGTCCACCATTGATTTGAATATTGTCGGCGAGAAGACAAATTCTCAAGATAGAATTATAGGGGCTCATTTTTTCAGGTTTGTCTTTATCTTTTGAGTTATTTTTTAACACTCCCTTGTAACTAGCAGTTTTCCAACTTAAGAAGTGTGCTTAGGACTTATGAATCAAGGCTACTGGAACACTTCACATCATAAAATTTGTTAACACATGCATGTAACTATCGAATCATTGACACCATATTTGGAATTTAACTGCATGCATCTAATTTACGGTGGGAAAGCAAACTTATTCTTCATAGATGGAAATTTGATTGTTATGCTAACAATGAAGTTATCCTTAGCGCTAAGTGTCAATGTGTGAACTTTTCATGGAAGTTCCATATAATATTCTAAAGTTACTAGATGTAGGACAGGGCTATTCTTGGTGTCGCTTTACTGCATGATAATTTTTTCCGATGCTAATACTCCTTACAATTCAAACACAAGGCAATGACCGAACAAAACCTTTTCACAAGTATTTTTGCTGAAGGAATATCCAAAAATAAATCATAACCTGTTCTTCCAAATGGATAACCATCATCAATTCCTGCAGGAAAAAAAGAGTATAACCTATTGTTCTGCTCTTTAATCAATAGCAAAATGATGTTTGCATGTCCCAAACGACAAGTGGGCAATTTTGTTTGATTTAGCACAATTTCAAGTTAGATTCCTTCATAAGGTAGTAGATGTTGCAACATGTTCTTATAAGAATCTATTTTGGGAAGTTATGAGAAGCTATTTCTATTGAACTTTCATACAAATGTTCGGAAAATATGTTACAGACATGGGATTATGGAAATAACACTCCTTGAATTTCACTAAATTGGATGATACATCATTCCTTAAAGCTTTACTTGCTTATTGAGAAGGCGACTTGCTAATGTTATGTTATTTACAGCCCTGCTCATATTATGCCCTTGCTTGAAATTGTCCGGACGGAAAGGACATCCCCACAAGCTATCCTTGATCTCATTACAGTTGGGAAAATGATAAAGAAAGTCCCTGTTGTGGTTGGCAACTGCACAGGCTTTGCAGTAAATCGTACATTTTTTCCTTACGGACAAGCTGCTCATCTTCTTGTTAGTCTTGGAATTGATCTTTTCAGAATTGATCGAGTAATAAGCAACTTCGGCATGCCAATGGGACCTTTTCAGTAAGTGCTTCGACTCTGTTTTTATGTTCATGTGTGGTATAATGGCCAATGGTCTCAAATTAAGTTCCTTATGTGAATGAGCATGCAAATGTTCCCATTCAACTATAGACAATTTGTTTTCTATTTTTTGATGAAAATGTTCCAGTATGTATTGTCTGTTCACTTACCTAGAATAAAATAGATGCAACCCACTTCAGAGCAATTTTACTATAATGTTATGGTCCACTATGAGTCTATGAGCATGTAGTTGTGATAATATTACTCTAGGAAAAAAAGGCAACTTATTAGGATATTTGCAATCCACCTAAAAAAAGAATATTTGCAATCAAAGAATTTGAACTTAATCAATAATATCTGCACAAATATATAGATCAAGCATCATTTGCTTTAAATAATATTGTAGTATATGTTAAATAGAAATTGATGGTGAAAGCTGTGTTCTGCTTTAGAGACCATGTCGGATGTCAAAACAATTAACTAACACTCAACCATCTTTGGGATATGCTTGCTGTGCCTTAGCTAGCTTACTAAAATGAACAGAACAGTGCAGTGTTCAGGAATCATCCATTGACTCTTTCAAAAAATTAATCATGATTCACATGAGTTCTTATGCTTGCCTGTTCCCATTCCCCTGCAGACTCCAAGATGTAGCTGGATATGGAGTAGCCTTGGCAGTAAAGGATATATATGCAGCTGCCTTTGGAACACGGAATTTTCACTCTGGTCTAGTGGAACTGATGGCGAAGGATGGGCGGCAAGGTATGCTTCTGAACCTGCTTTCCCTCCAGCTATGACTAGAGTGATAGTTACTGCACCATTCCCGTATATGCATTTTTCACTTGAAATTTCCCTGTTACTTTACAGGAAAAATCAATGGAAAAGGTTATTACCTTTATGAGAAGGGTGCGAAGCCAAAGCCTGACCCTAGTGTTCAACATGTGATCGACGAGTACAGAAGACAGACAAAGAAAATGCCGGGTGGAAAGGTTTCTCTTCCTCTTTCTTACTTTCTGTTACGTTGTTTCTGCATTTACTAAAAAATGTCGTGCTATCTCATTTGTTAATGGAAGGTTTTCCTAATATTGATACATTGACTTGCTTGCAGCTTGTTACTTTATCAGATCAAGATATATTGGAGATGGTTTTCTTCCCAGTCGTTAATGAGGCATGCAGGGTCATGGATGAAAATGTGGTGATCAGGGCTGCTGATCTTGATATTGCATCTGTCCTTGGGATGGGCTTTCCCAAGTACAGGTAGGCAGCAGCTGCTTATCTCCTAAATCCTAGTTAACCAATGACAATCTGCATTCAATCGAAATATGATTACATTATATATACAGGTTTAGATTCTACTGCTGGCTATATGCTGTCATAAATTATGGACCTAATTTAAGTCTTAGGTAGCCGCATTGTCTGTCATATATCAGAATGGATTTAACAGCAATTGATTAGGAGCAGTGGCGGGTGAGCGGCTGGTGGGCATGCACTTGGGAAGAAAACGGAGGCCTGTGAGGGAATAAGTGGTGGTAGGCGAGTGGGAGAGCGTCGAGCGTGGGCGTGATCCATGGGAGCGTGCGAGCATGGGCCGGATCGCTTGGGAAGCAGCGCAATCCAGCTGTGTGGGGGCGGGCAGGCAGCAGTTGGGGGCGGCGATTTCCGGTGGCGCTGGCTTTAATCCTAGGGGAGCAGGGCAGGTTTCAACCTGAGCACATGTAGTGAGTGAGGGCTTCACGTGGGGGAGACGTCTGTGGGTTTTGACCGGAGGAGAGCAGGTAAAGCTGGAGCGAGTAGCCGTTTGGAAATTCCCCAAAAAGCTAATTATAGATTCTTCTCCCCATCGGAACAATGAGTACGGGTGGGCGTGATGGAAAGCAGAGCAGATAGGGAAGACCGATCCAGAGAGAAATTGATCTGGAAGAGACCGATCGATCTATGGAAGGATGCGCTGTGGCGTCCAGAGTGGAAAAAAAAACCTTAAACCGTGAGCTCTGATACCATGTGAGGAAGTATGCAACTTGTATTTCCATGAGGTCATAGGTCGATATATATACACGTATAGGTGTGGTAAATATGCAGAAAACCCCTTACAATGAGGATTTTACACGGCTATATATATAACTACAACAAGCACTTGAAGCTAGTGAGTTAGCTCTATACCTGATTGTTTTTAAATCGCCATGTTCTTTCCTTCTGCTCATTTTAGCTGATAGTTTTAATGATACTCAAGCAGATGTTCTTTCCTTCTGCTCAGTTTAGCTGATAGTTTTAATGATACTCAAGCAGTTTTTAGTAAATAAACATATCTGCAAGCTATGATTTACCTAATGTACGATACAATCCCTGTTAGTTGTAGTCCTCTGTATGATATGTATTTTGTCATTATTATTACTGTTAGTTGAAGCTGTGGTGGTTACTTTGGAGTATTAGTTGTAATCTGTAGTCTTTTGATGAAGGGGTGGCCTCATCTTCTGGGCTGATACGGTTGGAGCATCCTATATACATTCAAAGCTTAGCAAGTGGGCTGAAATTTACGGTGACTTCTTCAAACCATCATCATACTTGGAGGAGAGAGCGAAAAGCGGCCGACCACTGGTACACTCTTGCATTCCCCCTCTTTCTGATGGATTATCTTAACCTAACTGACTGACTATGTCGACTTGTTGCATATAGATTTTTGCGATTACATTTTACATACAAATAATGATGAACATAAAACATTTAAGATCATCCATGTCTAATTATCGTACGACTTGTTTAATATAATCTGCTGTGTCATTGCTAGAAATTATTTGTTAACTTACGATTTTCAATAAATTTTCTTTCTGACTGTCAACTGTTGTCAGTCTTGTTTTGTCGAGGCTGTTCGTTGGCACACGAAACTACTTGCATAGTACTACTAACCATGCAAAAAAAAAAACTACTTGCATAGTACTACTAGTTGAGAAGCTGGAAAATTACTGGGTGGATTTTCTTTGGGATATGTTCTGGGTTATTTCTCATAGTGGTGGTTCCAGAAGTTACATATGGTAACGGTGTGATGGCAAAAGTTCAAACTGGAGCTTAAGTTGTGGCCTGTACCCATACTGCGCATCTTTAGACAATCATTTTAGGGCCATCTTATCAATTGGTTGAAATATTGTGTTGCTCCTTTCCTTTGGGTTTTGCAACGTTAAGCCTGTCAATCTTGTTGGAAATTAAACATGCCAAAATATCCGCAGGGCGCGCCGAAGATGGCTCAGCAAGCTCCGACGAGGTCACGCATGTGAGGTTCAGCATATGGCACGGTTTTTGCTTGAACAGCATCAACACTGCCTTCGGCACATATGTGGTGGTACTCAGAAGGACCTCCAGGGCTGATACAACAATCAGAATAAATAAATGTCTTAAGCATACAGTTCTGATTGTAGTTCCATAACTGTAAATCTGTAACTATATGGTACTGTGATTCTGTCGCAAGTACTCCCTCCGTTCCTAAATATAAGTCTTTGTAGAGATTTCACTATGAAACACGTACGGATGTATCTAGATGCATTTAAGAGTATAGATTCACTCATTTTGCTCCGTATGTGATCCATAGTGGAATCTCTCCAAAGACTTACTCTCTCCGTATGCTTGTCTAGACTTATGGCACTGCGGCCGCCTCTCTCTCCGTATGCTTGTCTAGACTTATGGCACTGTGGCCGCCTCTCTCCGCCAGCGCCTGAACCCAACCCAACGAAATTTACCCACCATTTTCCTTCTCTTTTCACAGCATACAGATCTCGCTCGCTCGTAGGCTTCGTTTGTTTGGTGCAGCTGCAGCTAGTCCGCCCGAAATCTGACGTCTTGGGGCAGCTTCAGACTGAAGTCTCTCTGCGGTCTCGCAGAGGAGACGGAGTTGGTTATATACTCGATGTTGTTTAATACGTAGTATAATAGTAGTGGTTTGATTAAACCACTTTGCATGATTATGGACTAAAGCGTTCCTCCCTGCAAAGGTTAATTATCACCGGTGCATTCCACTCTTTGCAAAAAATACAAGTTTATGCACTTCTGTTTTGGGGCTATGCGGCTTCATATCGATCTTGTCTGGTTACAGGAACTTCGTAGGCTGGTAATTACGTATTCGCAATTTCAAAGCAATTAGTTCATTCGGCATCCTCCGGTTGTACCAGGGACATGTACGCTTAGTGTGGTGATCAGTGTGTTCGCGGTCGAAGTCACCGGTGACCAGGCAACGAACTCTTTGGTGGCCTCAAGGCTGAGTCGAAAACTTGAGGAAACCTGTGTATAAGATAGGTATTACAAACATATTGTGTAAAACTCCATCACCAAAGTGGCTGTAGTTTAGTGGTGAGAATTCCACGTTGTGGCCGTGGAGACCTGGGCTCGAATCCCAGCAGCCACACTATGTTTTCTTCTTTTTTCCTGCATCACATAAATTGTAAGTTAGTCTACGATCAAATTGATTGTTACAAACCTTTGGCACAAATCATTGCTTTTTATCATCTAAAAATTATATTTTCCTACATCACATAAAGTTGATCAAAGTATTATATTTTCCCTTTTATTTTTCCTGCATCACATAAATTGTAATCTGATATGACTTTGTGTGTGTACCGGCACATTTGCATTTCTTGTATATGAGGTCTCTTTGTGTTGTTCTGTGCTTGTCATTTCATTTTCTGTGATCAAATTATGGTGTTGGCACCATTGCAAATGACTGTCCCTTTTGCATCAGTAATATTGGTTGAATGGTAGCTGATACTACAGAATCCGGTACCCTTTATGATCAAATAAGAGAGACCATATTTTTCCTTTGTTCACTGCACTATTGAGCCAGATAGACATCTCCATGTTGACCAGCTTATGAAAAAAAAGGGGAAACACTCACTTAAGCTAGATTGCATATTTTGTTCTGATTTTTTTCATCCATGCTCTTTAGTTGATTCATGCTCTAACTTGAGATCACGCGGTCATCTATGACGTATGATCTGATTATGCCATGAACAATTGCAATAGCATGTCTTCTGCTGTCGTCGGGACAATTCTCGCAAGTGCGCTGATGAGTAATTCAAGCATGAACTTTTTGTGCGTCAGCCAAGTCTGGTGTGTGACTGATGAATCTTAAAATTCAGCGTGTGTTCCCTTGATGAAGAAATACATGTCATCGTGATGAGTTGCTATGTGATCTGATGGTATTTTGAACTATTGTTGTGTTGAGCCGATTAGTTTTAATAAATTATTGATAATTGTTGCCATGTTGGGAAGTGTTGCTAGTGGGAGGAGCAACCGAACAAACTTTAAGTGGGGAGGGATCCTAGTCGAATGCTTCCATGTGGGGTAGAATGGAGACAAGGGGTTTACCCAAACCCTGCAGGGATTATACCCACCAGGCAGTGTCAGAGCTTAGTGAGCGCCAACCCGGTCCACCGCCCCCAGCCCAGAAGATTTTTTTCGGATAAGCCCACCTTTCATAGCCCAGGGACCGAGTAGGAAACCTGTGTGCGGGACATTGTACCGTATTACAAACGTTTTGTGTAAATTTGTATCAATAAAGTGGGTGTAGTTTAATGGTGAGAATTCCACGTTGTGGCCTTGGAGACTTGGGCTTGAGTCCCAACAGCCACAATTTATTTTTAAAATTGCAAGTGAGTCTGAAGTTAATTGTTCTTGATTGTTGCAAACCTTTGGCACAAATCATTGCTTTTTATCATCTAAAAATTATATTTTCCTACATCACATAAAGTTGATCAAAGTATAATATTTTCCCTTTTATTTTTCCTGCATCACATAAATTGTAATCTGATATGACTTTGTGTGTGTACCGGCACATTTGCATTTCTTGTATATGAGGTCTCCTTGTGTTGTTCTGTGCTTGTCATTTCATTTTCTGTGATCAAATTATGGTGTTGGCACCATTGCAAATGACTGTCCCTTTTGCATCAGTAATATTGGTTGAATGGTAGCTGATACTACAGAATCCGGTATCCTTTATGATCAAATAAGAGAGACCATATTTTTCCTTTGTTCACTGCACTATTGAGCCAGATAGACATCTCCATGTTGACCAGCTTATGAAAAAAAGGGGAAACACTCACTTAAGCTAGATTGCATATTTTGTTCTGATTTTTTTCATCCATGCTCTTTAGTTGATTCATGCTCTAACTTGAGATCACGCGGTCATCTATGACGTATGATCTGATTATGCCATGAACAATTGCAATAGCATGTCTTCTGCTGTCGTCGGGACAATTCTCGCAAGTGCGCTGATGAGTAATTCAAGCATGAACTTTTTGTGCGTCAGCCAAGTCTGGTGTGTGACTGATGAATCTTAAAATTCAGCGTGTGTTCCCTTGATGAAGAAATACATGTCATCGTGATGAGTTGCTATGTGATCTGATGGTATTTTGAACTATTGTTGTGTTGAGCCGATTAGTTTTAATAAATTATTGATAATTGTTGCCATGTTGGGAAGTGTTGCTAGTGGGAGGAGCAACCGAACAAACTTTAAGTGGGGAGGGATCCTAGTCGAATGCTTCCATGTGGGGTAGAATGGAGACAAGGGGTTTACCCAAACCCTGCAGGGATTATACCCACCAGGCAGTGTCAGAGCTTAGTGAGCGCCAACCCGGTCCACCGCCCCCAGCCCAGAAGATTTTTTTCGGATAAGCCCACCTTTCATAGCCCAGGGACCGAGTAGGAAACCTGTGTGCGGGACATTGTACCGTATTACAAACGTTTTGTGTAAATTTGTATCAATAAAGTGGGTGTAGTTTAATGGTGAGAATTCCACGTTGTGGCCTTGGAGACTTGGGCTTGAGTCCCAACAGCCACAATTTATTTTTAAAATTGCAAGTGAGTCTGAAGTTAATTGTTCTTGATTGTTGCAAATCTTTGGCATGAATAATTGCTTTTATCATTTAATGAGATTCATATAATAGGATATGAATTTGTGTGTGTGTGTGGGCACATCTGCATTTCTTGTTTATGGGGTTTCCTTGTGCTGTTCGTTTCACTTCCTGTGATAATCAAATAATGATGTTTTTTTGCAGGGAATCAAATAATGATGTTGGCGCCATTGTAAATGACTCTCCCTTCTACATCAGTAGTACAAGTTGAATGGTAGTTGGTACTACACTTTCCAACTGGAAATCCAATTCGGCTCTTGGAAGCATATGCTCTTGCCCACCAAAAATATTTTTTTGCAAATGTCATTTAAAAAAAAAGTTGTATTCATTGTCACACCAAAACGCTACCTGTAAATTTTAAGGAGGAAAGCTTAAGTATTTTAATCTATGCAAAAAAGGGAAACAACAAGTCGAACGAAAAATGTTACCTTCAAATGTACATTTATTTTGTCTTTTTTCACTGACGAAGCACCGGCATCCCGTTTTGCATGAAAATTGGCAACCACACTTGTTACACTAACAAGAATATCTGTAAAAATTCAGAATTTTTATTTACTATTTATTTTGAATTTACTATTCATTAGGGATCATATCCACCCACAGCCAAACTGCCCTCCCATTTCCTGCCCACTTTATAATCAAATAATAAAGACCATGTTTTTCTTTGTTGATGACACTATTGAGACACATAGATATCACCATGTTAACAAGCTTGTGAGAAAAAGGGAAATACTCACTTAAGCTAGCTTATATATTTTGTTCATTTTTCTTCTTCCATAGATGCTCTTCAGTTGATTCGTGCTCTAACTTGACATCGCCCGACCATATGCAATGTAAGATCTAATGCTGCCACGAGCAATTGCAATAGCATGTCTTCTGATGTCATTAGGACAATTCTCGCAAGTGCGCTGACGAGTAGTTCAGGCATGACCTTTTTTTCATCAACCAAGTATGGTGTGTGATTGATAAATCTAAAAATTCAGCTTGTGTTCGCTTGATGAAACAATACATATTATCGTGATGAGTTGCTATGTGACCTGATGCTATTTTTAACCGATGTTGTGTTGAGCTGGTCAGTGGTAATAAATTATTGATAATTTTTGACATGTTGAGAAGTGTTGCTAGTGGAGCAACTAAATGTACTTTAAGTGGGGATGAATCACCCCCCCCCTAGTCGATTGCTTCCTTGTGGTGTAGGATGAAGGCAAGCAGGGTTTTGATCCACTAGGCAATGGTAGAGATTAGTGAGGGCCAACCTGGGCCACTACCCCCAATCCAGAAGAATTTCCCTAATAGACCCCACTTTGTAGCCTGAAGATCCAGTAAGTCACCTGTGTGGGTACCGTATTACAAACGTTTTGTGTAAAATTTTATTAATAAAGTGGTTGTACTTTAGTGGTGAGAATTCCCTGTTGTGGCCGTGGAGACTTGGGCTCGAATCCCAGCAGCCACATCATATTTTTCTTTTTCTTTTTCTTTTTCCTGTATCACATAAATTGTAAGTTATGGTTTCTGAAGGAAATATGCGTTAGAGGCAATAATAAAGTTATTATTTATTTCCTTATTTCATGATAAATGTTTATTATTGATGCTAGAATTGTATTAACCAGAAACTTAGTACATGTGTGAATACATAGACAAACACTATTGTCCCTAGTATGCCTCTACTTGACTAGCTCGTTAATCACAGATGGTTATGTTTCCTAACCATAGACATGTGTTGTTATTTGATGAACGGGATCACATCATTAGGAGAATGATGTGATGGACAAGACCCATCCATTAGCTTAGCATCATGATCGTTATAGTTTCATTGCCACTGCTTTCTTCAAGACTTGTACATGTTCCTCAGACTATGAGATTATGCAACTCCCGAATGCCGGAGGAACACCTTGTGTGCTATCAAACGTCACAACATAACTGGATGATTATAAAGATGCTCTACAGGTGTCTCCGAAGGTGTTTGTTGGGTTGGCATAGATCAAGAATAGGATTTGTCACTCCGTGTAATGGAGAGGTATCCCTGGGCCCTCTCGGTAATGCTCATCACTATAATCCTTGCAAGCAATAAGACTAATGAGTTAGTTGCGGTATGAAGCATTACGGAACGAGTAAAGAGACTTGCTGGCAATGAGATTGAACTAGGTATGATGATACCGATGATCGAATCTCGGGCAAGTAACATACCAATGACAAAGGGAACATGTAGGACCTTGAGAAGAAGTAAGTAAGTCTAGAGGGGGGGGGGGTGATTACACTACTTGACCAATTAAAAACTATGCCTTTTCCCAATTTTAGTCTTTGGCAGATTTTAGCTATCTTAGCATAAGTCAAGCAATCTTCACACAATTCAAGCAAGCATGCAAAGAGTATATAAGTAGCGGAAAGTAAAGCATGCAACTTGCAAGAATGTAAAGGGAAGGGTTTGGAGATTCCAAACGCAATTTGGAGACACGGTGATTTTTGAGCCGTGGTTCCGATAGGTGGTGCTATTGTACATCCACGTTGATCAAGACTTCAACCCACGAAGGGTAACGGTTGCGCGAGTCCACGGAGGGCTCCACCCAAGAAGGGTCCACGAAGAAGCAACCTTGTCTATCCCACCATGGTCGTCGCCCACGAAGGACTTGCCTCACTAGTGGTAGATCTTCACGAAGTAGGCGATCTCCTTGCCCTTACAAACTCCTTGGTTCAACTCCACAATCTTGTCGGAGGCTCCCAAGTGACACCTAGCCAATCTAGGAGACACCACTCTCCAAGAAGTAACAAATGGTGTGTTGATAATGAACTCCTTGCTCTTGTGCTTCAAATGATAGTCTCCCCAACACTCAACTCTCTCTCATAGGATTTGGATCTGGTGGAAAGAAGATTTGAGTGGAAAGCAACTTGGGGAAGGCTAGAGATCAAGATTCATATGGTAGGAATGGAATATCTTGGCCTCAACACATGAGTAGGTAGTTCTCTCTCAGAAATGGTAAGTTGGACGTGTAGGTTTGTTCTGATGGCTCTCTCCACGAATGAAGAGGAGGTGGAGGGGTATATATAGCCTCCACACAAAATCTAACCGTTACACACAATTTACCAATCTCGGTGGGACCGAATCAACAAACTCGGTGAGACCGATTTAGTAAATAATGTGACCGTTAGGTTTTCGGTGGGACCGAAATGCAACTCGGTAGGACCGATATGGTTAGGGTTAGGGCATAACGTAATCTCGGTGAGACCGATTACACAAACTCGGTGAGACCGATTTTGGTAATAAGCTAACCAGAGAGTTGGTCAGGCAAACTCGGTGGGACCGATTACTCAAACTTGGTGGGACCGATTTTGGTAATAAGTTAACCAGAGAGCTTGCATTGTAATATCGGTAGTACCGATTGCTCAAAATTGGTGAGACCGATTTTGATAATGGACATACACAGAGAGATTACAATCCCGTCTCGGTAAGACCGAGATCCCTGTCGGTGAGACCTATTTGCCTAGGGTTTGTGGCAGTGGCTATGACATCTGAACTCGGTGGCGCCGGATAGAAAGAATCGGTGGGGCCGAGTTAGACTTTTGGTTTAGGACATATGTGTGGATGTGGGAAAGTAGTTGAGGGTTTTTGGAGCATATCACTAAGCACTGTGGAGCAAGAAACTCATTAAGCAACACCTCATCCCTTCTTGATAGTATTGGCTTTTCCTATAGACTCAATGTGATCTTGGATCACTAAAATATAAAATGAAGAGTCTTGAGCTTGAAGCTTGAGCCAATCCTTTGTCCTTAGCATCTTGAAGGGGTTCCACATCCTTTAGTCCATGCCACTCCATTGTTGAACTTGTCTGAAATATACTAGGTAAAAGTGTTAGTCCAACAAGAGATATGTTGACATTAATTACCAAAACCACCTAGGGAGCACTTGTGCTTTCAATCTCCCCCTTTTTGGTAATTGATGGCAACATACATCAAAGCTTTAGATAAAGATATAGAGAATAGTAAGCAAAGCTTTGGAAAGACATGTAACAAGCATAGGCTCCCCCTACATGTATGCAATCAGGTGAATATGGAATATAAAAGCATGTGAATGCATGATCATGACAGAGTAGGCAATGTGTTACATGTATCTTGGCCATATGCATCAGAGCGAAAAATATAAAAAATACCTTCATGCTCATGAGTCCTTCTTGCAAACAGTATGTACATCAGCAAGAGTTCCTCATACACATGATTGTGATGCATATAGTTACCTTGTGGTCTTGAGTTGGCTTAGGATGGAATGAACCTGCGTAAATAAGGTTAGATAACACAGATACACCTACTAGCCAGAGCAAACAGAAGAAGCCACAAGAATACCAAGACTGGGATGACATGTAGAGAGTGAGTACTAAGTACCACATTGGATTAGACATGTCCCCAAAGGTAAAGATATGCAATGAATTTAAATGATTTCTTTCCCTTAGGTGCCTTGCTCCCCCTGAATCTAGCATGGGATACTGGGAGAAGATAGGGAACAGAAAATCAAAGCTGAAAGGAACAATTGAACAGAGCTAATGCAAGTAAGCACATATGAACATGTCTTTCCCCTCAAGAAGACATGTGGCATCTCTCCTCTTGAACACCAAGCATCTGGGATCCTTGAGGATTACCCCTGGAGATCTCTCTCTCCCCCTGTGGAAGTGATAATCTCTCTCTCCCTTTGGAAGTGATAAGCTTTGATGTGATCTCTCTCTCCCCCTTTGACATCAATTTCCATGAAGGGCCTTCTGGAATTTGTCGTGAATGGGTTTGGTCCATGAGTCACAGTACAAAGCACTGATAAATGTGATGCTTGTAGAGGACAAGATTCATTGAGTGGAGCTGGATCATAAGTAAAGATGAATAAGTGGCAAATTGTTTTTCCTGTTGTGAAATCGGTGGCACCGAGTGGTATGCGTCGGTTGTACCGAAAGGATTCGGTTGGACCGAAAACAACAAATCGGTGAAACCGAGTTCATCGCAGAGAAAACATTTGTCACCTCAACTCACTAGACTAGTAAGATCTCACAAAGATTTGCAAGGAATTAACTGAATGATATGCAATGAATTGGATGCAGGAAATGCAAAGCAAATAGAAAAGAATGAAATCTAGATGAAGTTTTTTTGAAAGGGGAAACAAACATGCATGAGACAAATGCAAGAGCACAAAAAAGAACACAAGAGAACTTCATCTAGAATTGGTCGGCAACAAAGTCACCTATGTTAGAGTATATTGACTTAGGAGTCAAGTGAGATCGCTTGATCATAGGTCATACTCATCGTTTAAGCTCAAAATGGGGTTACCATTTTTTCGTTTAAGCATCTTGATGTATTCACATCTTGTCGAGTTGCTTTAACTCATGTCTTGGAGTAAAGCTTCTCTAAGATGGAATGAAATACCTTGGGTGGTGGTGTTGATCATGTAGTTTAACTTGTGTGGGTTGCTCAAGGTTGATTGTAGCTCATCAAGAGTTGGGAGCACCACTTGGAATTTGAGTTCATCTTCCTACATGGGTTAGTTCTTGCAAGGAAGAGCACTTGTGTATCCAAAATAACAATCATGAAACATAACATAGAATTTGTCAAAGGATATGTTTGAATGGTTCCGTGCTTCCTTGTCTTCAACCACCATAGTGTAGAGACTTGGTGATGTATAGGTTGCTTAAGATATGAGTAGATTACAATCTCATGGAATTTGATTCAACCAAGTACCTACATGGGTTAGATAACATGCAAGATGCAAATATATCCAAGACATAAGATTTTCATCATAAGAGAAATATCAAGGATTAGTCATAAGATCATGTCTTGCATGTATCCAATTGAGTTTCTACTCCAAGTTTGAAACATCAATGATATTCAGTTCTCCTGTCAACCTGCAAACCACTTTCTCATCAAGAGGTTTAGTGAAAATATCCGCTAATTGTTTTTCGGTGCGAACATGCTTAAGATTAATGTCACCCTTAGCAACATGATCTCGAATGAAATGATGACGAACTTCAATATGCTTAGTTCGAGAGTGTTGCACAGGATTATGAGCAATTTTGATAGCACTTTCATTGTCACAAAGCAATGGAACATGTTTCACATATATCCCATAATCTTTAAGAGTTTGGGTCATCCAAAGTAATTGAGCACAACATGAACCAGCGGCAATGTATTCCGCTTCGGCGGTGGATAAGGATACCGAGTTTTGTTTCTTGGAAGACCAAGACACAAGAGATCTACCAAGAAATTGACAAGTACCCGAAGTGGACTTTCTATCAACCTTGTCTCTGGCATAGTCCGAGTCGGAGTAGCCAACAAGATCAAAAGAGGCCCTCTTAGGATACCAAATGCCAAGATTTGGTGTGTGAATTAAGTATCTCACTATCCTTTTCACAGCCTTAAGATGACATTCTTTAGGAGCAGCTTGATATCTTGCACACATGCACACACTTAGCATAATATCAGGACGTGAAGCACATAGGTATAACAATGAACCAATCATAAAGCGATAAACCTTTTGATCAACCGGTTCACCATCTTTGGTCAAATCAAGATGTCCACTAGTAGGCATGGGTGTAGACATACCTTTGCATTCTTGCATATTGAACTTCTTGAATAAGTCCTTAGTGTACTTCGTTTGAGTGACAAAAGTACCTTCCTTAGTTTGCTTGATTTGCAACCCAAGAAAGAATTTGAGTTCACTCATCATTGACATCTCAAACTTCTCCGACATTAGCTTTCCAAACTTCTCACTAAAATGAGGGTTAGTTGATCCAAATCTAATATCATCAAAATAAATTTGGCAAACAAATAATTCTCCATTAACCCTTTTAGTAAAAAGTGTAGAATCAATTTTTCCAATTTCAAATCCTTTTTCAATAAGGAACTTGGTTAAGCATTTATACCAAGATCTAGGAGCTTGTTTAAGACCGTAAAGAGCTTTACGAAGTTTGTAGACATGATTGGGTTTCTTAGGATTGATAAAGCCGGGAGGTTGTTTAACATAAACTTCCTCCTCTATTTCACCATTTAGAAAAACACTTTTAATGTCCATTTGGTACAAGGTGATATCATGGTGATTAGCATAGGCAAGTAAGATGCGAATGGACTCAAGTCTAGCAACGGGAGCATAAGTCTCACCATAGTCCATACCTTCGACTTGTGTATAGCTTGGGCGACGAGACGTGCTTTGTTGCGAACTACTTGTCCATCTTCATCTTGCTTGTTGCGAAACACCCATTTGGTACCGATGATGTTGTGGTTGTTGTCGGGCTTCTCAACCAATGTCCAAACTTGGTTTCTCTCAAAGTTGTGTAGCTCTTCATGCATAGAATTTGTCCAATCCGGATCTTCCAATGCTTCTTAAACCTTCATAGGTTCAATGCTAGAGATGAATGAATAGTGTTCACAAAAGTTAGCTAAACGAGTTTTAGAGCGAGTGATTCTCCCGGTTTGAATATCATTGTATATTTGCTCGACGGGATGGTCTTTAGCAATTCTTGCTCGAACTCATGAAAGCTTTTGCTTGGGTCTTGGTTGAACATCTTCTTCATCTTGTTCTTCTTCTTGGCATTCTTCATTATTGGCGTTGTCATTCTCTTGTCGTGGTGGGGAAGGAGGTTGTTGACGTTCTTGATGTACATCCTCGCTTTATTCATCTTGGTGTGTCCCACTTGTGGATGCTTCCGTATCAACTCTTGGTTCACCTTGTCGTGAAGTAGAAGCTTCCACTTGGACGGACGAGGTACTCTCCTTCACCTCCGTTGGACGAACCTTGCCAATAGACAAGTCTTGGATTGCTTCTGAGGGGTCTTTGTCTCCTACATCAATTGGCAATTGCTCTACTTGCGAGCCGTTAGATTCATCAAACTTCACATCTACCGTCTCTTCAACCTTTCGGGTGAAATTGTTATAGACATGGTATGTGTGAGAGTTTGAGCGATAACCAAGTAGGAAACCTTCATGAGACTTAGGAGCAAATTTAGAACAATGATGGTTATCAAGAATGTAGCACTTTGAGCCGAATACTCGAAAGTATCCAACTTGGGGTTTGTTGCCGGTGAGAAGCTCGTATGCCATCTTGCCGAGTAGCTTGTGAAGATACAAGCGATTTGTTGCATGACAAGCTGTGTTAACCGCTTCTGCCCAAAAGTGCTTCGACGTCTTGTACTCATCAAGCATCGTTCTTGCCATTTCGATGAGCGTCCGGTTCTTCCTCTCAACAACTCCATTTTGTTGAGGTGTGTACGTAGCCGAAACTCGTGTGAAATCCCTTCTTCGTCAAGAAAGGTGTCCACATTTGCGTTCTTGAACTCCATTCCGTTGTCGCTGCGAACCTTCTTGATCTTCACTTCAAACTGATTTTGAGCCTTCCTGGCGAAGTTTTTGAAGATCTTTTGGACCTGCGATTTGTCATCGAGAAAGAACACCCATGTAAATCTTGAAAAATCATCAACTATAACTAGACCAAAAGAATTTCCACCGAGACTTTTGTAAGCGTTTGGACCAAAGAGATCCATGTGAAGTAGCTCAAGTGGCCTCCTTGTGGTCATGATGTTCTTCACGGGATGCCTTCCTCCAACCTGTTTACCTGCTTGACAAGCACTGCAAAGTCTATCCTTATCAAATATGACATTGTTAACACCAAGGATATGATTTCCTTTAATAAGCTTGTTGTCGGTGTCAAAACCGGCAGATCTCGGGTAGGGGGTCCCAAACTGTGCGTCTAGGCGGATGGTAACAGGAGACAAGGGACATGATGTTTTACCCAGGTTCGGGCCCTCTTGATGGAGGTAAAACCCTACGTCCTGCTTGATTAATATTGATGATGTGTGTTACAAGAGTGGATTTACCACGAGATCAAGGAGGCTAAACCCTTGAAGCTAGCCTATGGTATGATTGTTGTTCGTCCTATGGACTAAAGCCATCCGGTTTATATAGACACCGGAGAGGGCTAGGGTTACACAAAGTCGGTTACAATGGTAGGAGATCTACATATCCGTATCGCCAAGCTTGCCTTCCACGCCAAGGAAAGTCCCATCCGGACACGAGACGAAGTCTTCAATCTTGTATCTTCATAGTCTTGGAGTCCGGCCAACCATGATAGTTCGGCTATCCGGACACCCCTTAGTCCGGGACTCCCTCAGTAGCCCCCAAACCGGGCTTCAGCGACGACGAGTCTGGCGCGTATATTGTCTTCGGCGTTGCAAGGCGGGTTCTCCTTCAAACTTCATGTTCCTATCGAATAGTGTCCGGCTTCCTTATAAATGTTGCGCTCCTTGGCTTCTACACCCAATAATGGCCTTCTTCCACGTGTCGTATGAATGCGAAAAGCTAGGGTATTTTTACATTTTACCCCCTAGCCATGCGAACGAGCCGCCTATAAGAGAGGCGAGGATCTAGATCCAACTCACACCATCCTCCTTCTACAAGTACTCATCAAAGCGCTTCTGACAAAAATCCATTCTATCATGGATAGTCGACGCGGCTCCTCCTCTCGTGCTCCCAGCCCTAAGCCAGGAGATTGGGGGAGATGCTCAGTTCCACTCAGCGAGCTAGTGGCGCTCCAAACCGAGGGATATCTTCCCCCAGCTTTCATGGTTCCGGTTCAAGCTGGACTGGCCACCTTCAGGGGTGGAAAGCAGGCAGAGAGCGTCCCCAACCCTTCCAAAGGAGAGCGGGTATGCTTTGTCCCTTATCTAATAAGGGGACTCGGATTTCCCATACATCCGTTTCTCCGGGGGCTCCTGGAGTTCTACGGACTCCAGCTTCACCACCTCACACCCGCCTCCATTTTGCACATCGCGGGCTTCGTAGCTCTTTGCGAGCTGTTCTTGGGCATCGAGCCCCATTTTGCACTATGGAAGAGATTGTTTTGCCTCGTACCCCGTTCTCACGAGGGGTCGATATATCAAGTGGGCGTAGCCGAAATATGGCGCATCGCCGGGACCGGATATCTATCCGGCACCCCAAAGAAGGCGTCCGAAGACTGGCCTTCGGAATGGTTCTACATGGAGGACGCCCCTCTGCCGGATCCAGTTCGGATCGGCCTCCCGGAGTTCAGCAATGCTCCCTTGAAGAAACGCCCGAGTTGGCGCCCGCGGAGCCCTCAACGGGAAGATGATGGGAGCGTCCATTATCTGATGGGCCGGATTAGGTTACTGGCCCACTCCGGATTGACCATGATTGGAATCATGGCCACGTGCATTATGCGAGGGGTGCAACCACTCCAATATAGGGGCCACCCTATGTGGGATTTCAGCGGGGAAGACGACCCCACCCATCATGGCTGCAGAGGGCCGAGCTCGGCAGTCGATCTGGCAAAGATCCTGTCCGGCTTGTACAAGGGGGAGGAGGAGGACTTTCTTCGCACGAATACATTGAACGGATTCTCCATGAATAACCCTCGGAGCTGGGTAAGCGGACGTTTATCTACCCGATCCATACTTCCAAAGTCAAGTATTTTACTTTGTGAGTTTGACGTAGGAGCTGCGCCGGGACGTGGAGGGCATACGAAGCCTAACTCCATAGCCCGAGGATCCGGAACGTTCCCTTGATCCGACCTCCGAAGAGGATCCGGACATAAAGGTGGAGCTGATTGACGGGGTGTTCCACCAACTTAGCATGGACAATGCCCTAGTCGCCATTACGGCTGACTAACCCGGTTTGTTTCCGGCCTCCCAGGTGACTACGACCGAGGTCTTGACACCATCATTTGATCCGTGCTCAATTCTGACCATCCTATACTGATGGTGCATCGTAGGAGGTGCCTTTAAGGCGGGAAGCCGAACCTGCAGCGGCTGACCAGCAAGGGTCAGTTCGGCCCAGCAGGCGGAAGAGGAGTGCGGCGCGAATCGAAATGTTGCTGCAACGGTACGGCGCACCGTTGTTTTTAAGGGAAGGATCCCTAGGAGGTATATTAATGCTCATAACTTTTCCAGAAAGAGCGCTCGCCGGACAGTGTCCGGAGAGGTTGCCAATCAAGCCTCCGCCAGCCATGCTCCAACGCAAGGTCCAGAAGGGGAGGCGAACACAAGGCATGAGCCGGACGCTCCTCCGACGGAGGATGCCGACAGGCTGTCCGCCACCCGGTCTGAGGTGGAGAGCGCCATGAATCACAGGCGTCGCCGGACAGTTCTTCGTGACACGTGTTTCTCCCCGGAGGCGTTAAATGCCTTTGATGCGGGAAACGCGCACCTCCGTGCCGCTCAAGATGGGTTAACCAGAGCCACGGAGCAGTATGTGAAAGACATACGGGTGAGTAATTTTAATAGTTATATATGCCAGTAGCCCCCGAGACTTAAAATAGTTAAAATAACTGATTTAAGGATCATTTATTATGCAGAATTTTACGGAGAAGAATACCCACATGTCCCAGGAGCTCCAAGAGTGCAAGGCCCAACTTGAGGCCGCACTGGCCGCCATAGGGGGAGCCACAGAGACCCCCGCTGGTAAGACGTACTTCGAAAAGATAAGTAATTAACAAAGTGCGGCGTGTGCGTAAATTTGACAATAATATTGCAGAGGGCGCCGGACTAGATCCGGACAAGCAACAGCTACTGCGTCAGCTAAAGGCCGGCGAGAGGGTGCTTATGAAGGTGCAGCAGGAGAGGAACAAGCTCCAAGATGCCCACATCCAGCTAGGAGAAGAGCTGAAAGATGTTCGGGCCTAGCTGTCTGGCTCCGTGAAGGAGAATCAGCGGCTTCGTCGTAGCATTTATAGTAAGTGCTTGAGCAAATTCCTTTGAAAAGAAGAATTCGGCGAGGAAGTCGATTGACAGAAATGTGTCTTTAGGTGTGCTCACAGGTCGCCCTGTGGAGGAAATGCCTGGTTCAACGGGTGACCAACTTCCTGAGCTGGTGCAACTGCTCAAACGTGTTCGGCAGGCGATGAGTGGTGTCGTTCAGGCTTTATGGCCTTCCGTATCCCTACCCGAGGGCCTTGGAGGGCTTGCTGAGAAGCTTCAGGGAGCACGGCGACGCCTCCGTCTGTGGAAGATATCGGCCTTCCGTCAAGGCACCAGGGAGGCCTGGGCCATGGTGAAGACGCGGTACTCGAAGGCTGACCCAAACCACATGGCCGAGGTCGGACCTGCGGGGCCTGATGGGAAGGAGATCCCTGTGAGCTTGATGTACGGCCAAGTAGAACTAGCCGCGAAATATTCCCAACAGGACTGTAAATTAGACAACCTGTTATATGGGATTGAAGAGGAGTACAATCAGTCAGTTTGACGATGTAATTTGAAATGACATGTAAAATGCCTTCTAGCCGGATTGTAGATCGTTTGTCTTTCCGGACCTTTTCGCTTCAACCTCGGGACCCAACAGTCCGGAGTGTGTCCGAATACCCTTACGGTTATAGAAGAACCGGGGCATGCGTGGAGACAAGGCGTCAGGGTCATAATTGCTTTATCAGACAAGTGCCCAACTAGCTATGTTATATTACATGGTTAGTAAGAAACATCTTCCAGGGAGAATAGTTCCGTTAAGGGTTCCTTTCCCTGGGAGGCATGCCCTAAAGTGCATGTCCGGACTGCAAAAATAGCAGAAAAAGCATCTGGGGGCAGATAAATAAGTAAGTAATAAATCATCTTTCAAGTCACCGACCGAATATTCTCTTAAGAACGCTAGCTTCGGCTTCACCTAGTCTGAGGTACACATCCGGCTGACCCGGCAGTAACAATCGCAGAGGTGCTCCCTTTACCTCCTAGCCGAACAATCGGGAACGTAGGGGTAAGCACAGGAGCCAGGCAACCCAGCTTGGCCAAACTTAAGTCATATCGATGCATATAATGGTGAAAAGAAGGTACATGCGGAAGTATGACACATGTGTTGGGCATGAAGCCCGTATAAATAAGCTTCTGTTTAAAGAAGCCCCCAGGTATAATGAGTGCTAGGAGCACATCAAGTGTGTGCGAACAATGCGCAAATCAGCCTATAAAAGGTATTGAAAAAAAAGTGGGAAGAAGGAGGGGGACAAGAGACAGTGAAAATGTAAAAAGGTGGACAGAGGAGTGAGACGAACTCTGAGTCCGACGTTAGGCGTAGAATCTTCGGAGACGGGCTGCGTTCCATGGGTTTGGCTCAAGTCGGTTGTCAGATGCGTTACATAGACGGTATGCCCCGCCGGTAAGGACTTGGTCGATGATGAAGGGACCTTCCCACTTGGGCTTAAGTTTGTCCTTTTTCTTGTCCGGCAGGCGTAGAACAAGTTCGCCAACATTGTAAGTTTTGGCCCGTACTTCTCTGCTTTGATATCTTCGAGCCTGCTACTGATAAAATGTGGAACGATCTTTTGCCACGTCCCGCTCCTCCTCTAAGGCGTCCAAACTGTCCTGCCGATCCAACTCGGCTTCTCTTTCTTCGTACATGCGCACGCGAGGTGAGTCATGAATTATATCGCAGGGCAGAACTGCCTCTGCGCCGTATACCATGAAAAATGGTGTGAATCCGGTAGTTCGGTTTGGCGTGGTCTGCAGCCCCCAGAGTATGGAGTCGAGCTCCTCTACCCAGTGCGTGTTAGATTCATTGAGGGACCGCACTAGTCTGGGTTTGATGCCACTCATGATTAGACCATTTGCTCGCTCGACTTGACCGTTAGTTTGGGGGTGATAGACTGAAGCGTAGTCGAGCTTGATGCCCATGTTTTTGCACCAGAGTTTAACCTTGTCGGCCGTGAAATTCGTGCCGTTATCAGTGATGATGCTGTGGGGGGCGCCAAAACGGTGTACTACCCCGGATATGAAGTCTATCACAGGTCCGGATTCTGCCGTTTTAACCGGCTTGGCCTCAATCCATTTGGTGAATTTGTCCACCATGACCAATAAGTATTTGTGCTTGTGGGTTCCCCCTTTAAGGGGTCCAACCATGTCAAACCCCCAGACCGCGAACGGCCAGGTGATGGGTATAGTTTTGAGGGCGGTGGGTGGCATGTGGCTCTGATTAGCAAAGAGTTGGCAACCGACGCATCGTTGGACTAAGTCCTGAGCATCTGCCCGGGCTGTTGGCCAATAAAATCCTGTATGGAAGGCCTTGCCTACAAGGGCCCGGGCTGCAGCGTGGTGCCCGCCGAGTCCGGCGTGAATTTCAGCCAGGAGATTTCGCCCTTCCTCTTCGGAGATACACCTTTGAAGGACTCCGGTTGTGCTTTTCTTATAAAGTTCTCCCTCATGGACCTTGTAGGCTTTAGATCGCCGAACTATGCAGCGGGCCTCATTTTGGTCTTCGAGAAGTTCCTGCCTGATTAGGTAGGCTAGGAATGGTTCCGTCCACGGGGCAATTACTGCCATTATTTCATGGGCTGAAGGTGTTATTTCATTGGCTGAGCCGCCGATTGCGTCCGAATTGTCTGAGTTAGGTGCTACAGCTGGTTCTGGATTGTTATTTCCGGACTCCTCTTCCCATAATACGGATGGCTTAAAGAGCCGTTCCAGGAAGATGTTTGGAGGGACGGCGTCACATTTTGCGGCGATGCGTGCCAACACGTCTGCTGCCTGGTTGTTATCCCGGGCTACATGGTGGAATTCGAGTCCTTCGAACCGAGCTGACATTTTTAGGACGGCGTTGCGGTAAGCTGCCATTTTTGGATCTTTGGCGTCAAAGTCTCCGTTTACTTGGGATATTGCGAGGTTTGAATCCCCGCGCACCTCTAGGCGTTGGATGCTCATGGAGATTGCCATCCGGAGGCCGCGTAGAAGGGCCTCGTATTCGGCTGCGTTGTTGGAGTCCATGTACATTATTTGAAGTACATATTGGACTGTGTCTCCAGTTGGGGACGTCAAGACGACGCCAGCCCCCAAGCCAGCCAACATTTTGGATCCGTCGAAATGCATGATCCAATTGGAGTACGCGCCGTACTCTTTAGGGAGTTCGGTTTCGGTCCATTCGGCGATGAAGTCAGCCAGAACTTGCGATTTTATAGCTCGCCGTGGTTTGTAGGTTATGTCAAATGGTAAGAGCTCAATGGCCCATTTTGCAATCCTGCCCGTTGCGTCGCGATTGTTTATAATATCGTTGAGAGGTACTTCGGAGGCCACCGTTATGGAACACTCTTGAAAGTAGTGTCGCAGCTTCCGGGATGCCATGAACACCGCATACGCTATCTTTTGATAATGTGGGTACCGGGACTTGCATGGAGTTAGAACAGTGGATACGTAGTACACTGGTTTTTGAAGAGGGAATTTGTGCCCTTCTGTTTCTCGTTCGACGATGAGTACCGCGCTGACAACTTGATGTGTTGCTGAGATATATAATAACATAGGTTTGCCCAGGTTGGGCGCGGCTAGGACCGGATTTGTTGCCAGTATGGCCTTTATTTCTTCGAGTCCGACTGTGGCAGCATCCGTCCATTCAAAATGTTTGGTGCGCCGGAGGAGGCGATAGAGGGGCAAAGCCTTTTCTCCCAAACGGGAGATGAAGCGACTTAAAGCCGCTACACATCCAGTTAGTTTTTGTATTTGCTTGAGGTCTTTTGGAATATACAATTGTGACAGAGCTTGGATCTTGGCTGGGTTTGCTTCAATTCCTCTACCGGATACAATGAAGCCCAAGAGCTTTCCGGCTGGTACTCCGAAGATGCATTTTTCCGAGTTGAGCTTAATGTCATATGCTCGGAGGTTGTCGAATGTCACCCTCAAGTCTTCTACTAGAGTTTCGACGTGTTTGGTCTTGACGACCACATCGTCTACGTATGCCTCTACTGTTTTGCCTATCTGGGTAGCCAGACATGTCTGAATCATGCGCTGATATGTTGCGTCGGCGTTTTTGAGTCCGAAGGGCATTGTGTTGAAGCAGAATGGCCCATATGGAGTAATGAATTCCGTTGCGGCCTGGTCTTTCTCCGCCATCTTGATTTGATGGTATCCGGAGTATGTGTCGAGGAAGCACAATGAATCGTGCCCTGCGGTAGCATCGATGATTTGGTCGATGCGAGGGAGAGGGAAAGGGTCTTTTGGACAGGCCTTGTTAAGGTCTTTAAAGTCGATGCAGAGGCGCCAAGATTTGTCCTTTTTTGGTACCATTACTAGATTGGCTAGCCAGTCCGGATGTTTTATATCTCTGATGAATCCGGCTTCTAAGAGTTTGGCTAGCTCCTCTCCCATTGCCTGTCTTTTGGGTTCGGAAAATCGCCGAAGAGCTTGTTTGACTGGCTTGAATCCTTTTAGGATATTTAGGTTGTGCTCCGCCAGCCTGCGCGGGATTCTTGGCATGTCTAAAGGGTGCCAGGCAAAAATGTCCCAATTTTCCCGAAGGAATTCTCGTAGTGCGGCTTCGACATCAGGACTTATTTGTGCCCCAATGGAAGCCGTCTTTGTGGGGTCCGTTGGATGGACCTGAAATTTGACTATTTCGTCTGCTGGTTTAAAAGAGGTGGACTTGGACCTCTTATCGAGTATCACATCGTCCCTATCCACCATGGAGCGCAGCGCAGTTAGTTCCTCTGCCGCTAGGGCTTCGGACAATGCCTCTAGGGCCAGTGCGACTGTCTTATTTTCAGCGCGGAGTGCTGTATCTGGATCACTGGCGAGAGTGATTATTCCATTGGGTCCGGGCATTTTGAGCTTCATGTACCCGTAATGGGGTATAGCTTGGAAGATTGTGAATGCCTCTCGCCCCAACAAAGCGTGATATCCGCTGCCCAATGGGGCCACTTGGAACGTGACCTCTTCGGACCTGTAATTGTCCAGTGAGCCGAACACTACATCTAATGTGATTTTTCCTGTGCAGCGTACTTCTCGACTAGGGATTATTCCCCTGAAGGTTGTGCTGCTTCGCTCAATGCGGCTCCAGTCAATTTCCATTTTTGAAGGGTTTCCTCATAGATGAGGTTTAATCCGCTACCGCCATCCATGAGTACCTTAGTAAGACGGAAACCGTCCACTATAGGACTGAGGACCAATGTGGTTGGTGCTCTAGCTTTTCGGAATTTAGGTGCGTCGCTGGCATTGAAGGTGATAGCCGTGTCGCTCCATGGATTTGTTGTTGCTACTTGGTAGACTTCGGCGAGGCTGCGGATTGTTCGTTTCCGCATGTTATTTGATGCGAAAGTCTCGAAGACTGTTAATACCGTACTGGTACTGCTGGGTTGGTTGCCCGGGGCTAAAAAGCCTTTGCCACTTTTGACCATCTGCCGTAGTATCCAACATGCTCGAAGGCTATGTGTTGGAGTGGCGCTCTCCGTACTGTGGATTTTGCAGGGTCCGTTGAGCCATTCCTCCAGTACGGTTCCGTACCCTTTAGGGGGTTTTTGCTTTTTGGTTTTTAACCCAGGTGCTTGTATATGACGCACCCTTTTATTTCGGACTGGGGTTGTATTCAGGGCCAGATTGTCCCAAAACCTAGTTTCGGTTTTCCAGGCACTCTCCATCGCGCAGTATTTTTGTACAATGGTCGCTAGGTCGGCGAAGCATGTAAATTCGCGACGACTGATGGCGTTTATGATTCCCTTGTCCGTGCAATTGTTGCAGAAGATTGAAATCGCGCTTTCTTCACGGCAGTCCTTTATCCTGTTCATAACCAGGAGGAATCTGGCCCAGTAATGATGTACTGTTTCATCGGGCTCTTGCCGTATTTGAGATAGATCGCTTATGTTTGGGTGGGCGGGTGGAATTAAGTTCGGAACCCCGCCCGATCTGAGGCTCAAAGGCCAAGAAGCTTCCGGATTCGGAAGCTTGGTTTGCTGAACGCTTTCCAACAAATCTGGTCCGATGCCTGACTTTAGGTTCAGTATTTGATTAGCCTCCGTCCCTCCGCGGGAATCCGGCATGGAGGGATCGGGAATCCGGACATAGTTGGTTTTTAACATAGAAGAAGAGTCACCGCATTGTTCCTCTACCACAACAACGTGGTGGGTAACCTGGGGAGAGTTAATTTCTCTCGGATCGGTTTTAAGCCCAATCTGATCGTAGTCGGTAGCGACTCCCAGGGCGGCGATGCGATCCAAGAGCTCGTTTACGGAGGAGAGCTCAATCGGATCTAGCTGCTCGGCGAATTCCGAGCTAACGTGAAGATCGCTTTTAATGACCTGAGAGGTCATTGTCGGAGCGGTGGCTGAACAGGCGGCCATGAGAAAACCGCCTAGCCGGATAGTCTGGCCGGCGGCCAAAGCTCCCTTGATGACGGTGCCGTCTTTAAAGACGGGAAAAGGCATCCTTCCTAATGGTGACGGCACAGAGGAACTCTCAATGAAAGCACCAATGTCGGTGTCAAAACCAGTGGATCTCGGGTAGGGGGTCCCGAACTGTGCGTCTAGGCGGATGGTAACAGGAGACAAGGGACACGATGTTTTACCCAGGTTCGGGCCCTCTTGATGGAGATAAAACCCTACGTCCTGCTTGATTAATATTGATGATGTGTGTTACAAGAGTGGATCTACCACGAGATCAAGGAGGCTAAACCCTAGAAGCTAGCCTATGGTATGATTGTTGTTTGTCCTATGGACTAAAGCCATCCGGTTTATATAGACACCGGAGAGGGCTAGGGTTACACAAAGTCGGTTACAATGGTAGGAGATCTACATATCCGTACCGCCAAGCTTGCCTTCCACGCCAAGGAAAGTCCCATCCGGACACGGGACGAAGTCTTCAATCTTGTATCTTCATAGTCTTGGAGTCCGGCCGACCATGATAGTTCGGCTATCCGGACACCCCCTAGTCCGGGACTCCCTCACTTGTCAAGGTTTCTCATGCCAACATGACCTAGTCGTCTATGCCATAACCAACCTTTAGAGGATTTAGCAATGAAGCAAGTTCTAGGTTGAGCCTTTTTAGTGAAATCAACAATGTAAAGATCACCTCTACGTATACCGGTAAAGACCATTTTATGATTGTCTCTACAAAACACTTGGCAATCTACTTCAGTAAATAGGACATTGAAACCGTAATCAGCAAGTCTAGATACTGAAAGTAAGTTGTAGCCAAGAGATTCAACAAGCATAACATTCTGAATGGAGCTATCATGTGAGATGTCCACCTTATCGAGGCCAACCACCTTACCCTTTGAGTTGTCACCGAAAGTGACATACTTTCGAGGACCATCATTTTCAGCAAGCTCACGAAACATGTCTTTATCTCCGGTCATGTGATCGGTACATCCACTGTCAAGAACACATTCCTTTCCACCTGCCATATATCCTCGAAGGTTCGCCATAAGACCAAAGTGTCTCATTGTATCATCAAGATCAAAGTCATCATCATCATCCTCATCATAGTATCCATGTTCAACATCGTCATGTGGTGGATCAATTCCTAGTGAGAGTGATTCATTAGTTTGAGTTTGACAATAATCTCCTCTATGAATTCTAGTAGCTTCGGAAATAATATCGCTAATAATTCCAACATTTCCTTTGGCACGCATAAGATTTGTAAGTTCAAATAGACAATTACCAAACATAGGATCATTGGAATTCATCTTACTCAAGGCAATAGACTTATGAAGAATTTCATCCAGATTTTTAAAAGAATAATTAGGAAATCGTTCCTCAAGAAATTTCCATATAGTGTAGGCACACTCAACAGTAGGCAGGTTTCCAATCAAGTTTCTAGGCAAGCCTCTAGTGATAAGATTAACAGTTCTAACATTCCTAATCATGTCAATCGACTCATCAAGGGTAGGATGCATAGGATCAATATGAGGTGCACAAGGACTAGCAATGTACTTGTTCAAATGATATTGATTGAAAATTACAAGCATATCATTTTTCCACTCATGGAAATACTCTCCATCAAGTATAGGCACTCTATGTCTAAGACTCCCCAAAGTAGACTCATCCATCTTCCTCCAATGGTGATTAAACCAAAGCAATGGAGACCAAAGCTCTGATACCACTTGTAGGACCTTGAGAAGAAGTAAGTCTAGAGGGGGGGGGTGATTAGACTACTTGACCAATTAAAAACTATGCCTTTTCCCAATTTTAGTCTTTGGCAGATTTTAGCTATCTTAGCATAAGTCAAGCAATCTTCACACAATTCAAGCAAGCATGCAAAGAGTATATAAGCAACGGAAAGTAAAGCATGCAACTTGCAAGAATGTAAAGGGAAGGGTTTGGAGATTTCAAACGCAATTTGGAGACACGGTGATTTTTGAGCCGTGGTTCCGATAGGTGGTGCTATCGTACATCCACATTGATGGAGACTTCAACCCACGAAGGGTAACAGTTGCGCGAGTCCACGGAGGGCTCCACCCAAGAAGGGTCCACGAAGAAGCAACCTTGTCTATCCCACCATGGCCGTCGCCCACGAAGGACTTGCCTCACTAGTGGTAGATCTTCACGAAGTAGGTGATCTCCTTGCCCTTACAAACTCCTTGGTTCAACTCCACAATCTTGTCGGAGGCTCCCAAGTGACACCTAGCCAATCTAGGAGACACCACTCTCCAAGAAGTAACAAATGGTGTGTTGATAATGAACTCCTTGCTCTTGTGCTTCAAATGATAGTCTCCCCAACACTCAACTCTCTCTCATAGGATTTGGATCTGGTGGAAAGAAGATTTGAGTGGAAAGCAACTTGGGGAAGGCTAGAGATCAAGATTCATATGGTAGGAATGGAATATCTTGGCCTCAACACATGAGTAGGTAGTTCTCTCTCAGAAATGGTAAGTTGGAAGTGTAGGTTTGTTCTGATGGCTCTCTCCATGAATGAAGAGGAGGTGGAGGGGTATATATAGCCTCCACACAAAATCTAACCGTTACACACAATTTACCAATCTCGGTGGGACCGAATCAACAAACTCGGTGAGACCGATTTAGTAAATAATGTGACCGTTAGGTTTTCGGTGGGACCGAAATGCAACTCGGTAGGACCGATATGGTTAGGGTTAGGGCATAACGTAATCTCGGTGAGACCGATTACACAAACTCGGTGAGACCGATTTTGGTAATAAGCTAACCAGAGAGTTGGTCAGGCAAACTCGGTGGGACCGATTACTCAAACTTGGTGGGACCGATTTTGGTAATAAGTTAACCAGAGAGCTTGCATTGTAATCTCGGTAGTACCGATTGCTCAAAATTGGTGAGACCAATTTTGATAATGGACATACACAGAGAGATTACAATCCCATCTCGGTAAGACCGAGATCCCTGTCGGTGAGACCGATTTGCCTAGGGTTTGTGGTAGTGGCTATGACATCTGAACTCGGTGGCGCCGGATAGAAAGAATCGGTGGGGCCGAGTTAGACTTTTGGTTTAGGACATATGTGTGGATGTGGGAAAGTAGTTGAGGGTTTTTGGAGCATACCACTAAGCACTGTGGAGCAAGAAACTCATTAAGCAACACCTCATCCCTTCTTGATAGTATTGGCTTTTCCTATAGACTCAATGTGATCTTGGATCACTAAAATATAAAATGAAGAGTCTTGAGCTTGAAGCTTGAGCCAATCCTTTGTCCTTAGCATCTTGAAGGGGTTCCACATCCTTTAGTCCATGCCACTCCATTGTTGAACTTGTCTGAAATATACTAGGTAAAAGTGTTAGTCCAACAAGAGATATGTTGACATTAATTACCAAAACCACCTAGGGAGCGCTTGTTCTTCCATAGACACACAAATTGATCTTTTAGCCGTGTGCGGTGCCCCCCTCCACAGTTACACATCAAGATGGGAATGGGCCGGGTCGGCCCACTGGGTCACTGACCTGGCCCTAAATGTCGAGGCCAATGGGTCAAATGTGTTAGCCCTAAGTGATAAACGGGTCAATGGAGCCGGCACTGTGCGACCCAATGGATCAGACGGGTCGACCCAGTCAAATCGCCGTCGCTGCTGGCCGCCCTTGACCATCTCTGCCACCGCCGGCCGGCCCGAGCATCTCTGCCGCCGCCGTCGTTCCTCCCACTCCTGGTGTGCTCCCGTTCTTCATCTCAGTTGCCGTTGAGCTCACTATTTTGCTATCCCGATCGCCATCGAGCTTGCCGTCCTGCATTCCCGATGCCGTCGAGCTCGCCGTCCCGGTAGCCGTCCAACTGTCCAGCTCGCCACACGCTAGCCTTCGCGGTCTCTGGATTGTGCTCACTTGACGGCTTCCTCCCCTTCCCAGCGCAACTGCCAGCCAAGCACATATAGACTAGATCGTCCTCTTTTGGTTCTTGGTCAGTGACTCAGAGCGTATATGTGTAGATTCTGTAGTAGGAGCTTCAGTGTAGTAGATTCTATAAACTACAGTACTGCAGAGTTCAGTCTAGATCCAGTTGGAGTCTCAGTGCGTATGATGATTCTGGAGTTTCAGTACGTATAGGTGAGACTACTATAGTTTCAGACTTTCATTGTTAGTTCTGCAGTAGTTTCCGTGCATATATGTGTAGGAGTTTTTGTCAATCTTGTAGACAGCAGACATGAATTTTTTTTGGTGTTGGCAAAAACCACTCCTTGCTGTTTGGTGGTGTACCATAGGCATTTTTTCAAAAAAGAAATTGTTAATTCACTGAATTTTGGGTCGGCCTCATTTACCAACGGGTCAGTGAGGCCATAAATTTCTGACAAAATGGGCCGACCCTTGGCCTCACATATTAACCTTGGGGCCACAGGGCCAGGTCCAAGGCTAGGTCCGGGCTGACCCATTCCCATCCTGATTTACACACCTCTGTCATATCGTTGTAGTGCTTAGGCGAAGCCCTTCATCCGTAACATCATCGTCACCGTCGCCACACCGTCGTGCTGACGGAACTCTCCCTCGACCTCAACTGGATTAAGAGTACGAGGGACGTCATCGAGCTAAACGTGTGCTGAACGTGGAGGTGCCGTACGTTCGGTACTTAGATCGGTTGGATCGCATAACGTTCGACTACATCAACCGCGTTATTGAAATGCTTCCGCTTTCGGTCTATGAGGGTACGTAGACAACACTCTCCCCTCTCGTTGCTATGCATCACCTAGATAGATCTTGCGTGATCGTAGTTTTTTTTTGAAATTACTGTGTTCCCCAATAGTGGTACCAGAGCCAGGTTTATGCATAGATGTTATAGCATGAGTAGAACACAAAGAGTTGTGGGCGATAATAGTCATACTGCTTACCGGCAATGTCTTATTTTGATTCGACGGTATTGTTGGATGAAGCGTCCCGGACCGACAATACATGACCGCGTTCATGAGACTGGTTCTACCGACGTGCTTCACACACAGGTGGCTAGTGGGTGACTACGCCCGGTCCTTGTTGAAGATTAAAACATCACACTTGAGGAAAAATCGTTTTGACTTTGATGCATAGGTAAGAACGGTTCTTACTAGAAGCCCGTAGTAGCCACGTAAATGCAACAACAAAGTAGAGGACGTCTAACTTGTTTTTGCAGGGCATGTTGTGATGTGATATGGTCAAGACATGATGTGTGTATGAGATGATCATGTTTTGTTAAAGTTATCGGCAACTGGCAGGAGCCTTATGGTTGTCTCTTTATTGCATAAGATGCAAGCGCCATATAATTGCTTTACTTTATCGCTATGCGATAGCAATAGTTGCAAAAGCAATAGTTGGCGAGACGACCATGTGATGACACGTTGATAAAGATCAAGATGATGGAGATCATGGTGTCATGCCGATGATGATGGAGATCATGAGGGTACTTTGGAGATGGAGATCAAAGGCACAAGATGATGATGGCCATATCATGTCACATATTTTGACTGCATGTGATGTTTATCTTTTATATTCTTATTTTGCTTAGTTCGGCGGTAGCATTATAAGATGATCCCTTACTAAAATTTCAAGGTATAGGTGTTCTCCTTGAGTATGCACTGTTGTGATAGTTCTTCGTGCCGAGACACCACGTGATGATCGGGTGTGATAAGCTCTACGTTCACATACAACGGGTGCAAGCCAGTTTTGCACACGCAGAATACTCGGGTTAAACTTGACGAGCCTAGCATATGCAGATATGGCCTCAGAACACTGGAGACCGAAAGGTCGAGCATGAATCATATAGTAGATATGATCAACATAGTGATGTTCACCATTGAAAATTACTCCATCTCACGTGATGAACGGACATGGTTTAGTTGATTTGGATCACGTGATCATCTAGATGACTAGAGGGATGTCTATCTAAGTGGGAGTTCTTAAGTAATATGATTAATTGAACTTTAATTAATTTATCATGAACTTAGTCCTGATAGTATTTTGCAAATTATGTTGTAGATCAATAGCTCATGTTATAGCTTCCCTATGTTTTTATATGTTCCTAGAGAAAACTAAGTTGAAAGATGATAGTAGCAATGATGCGGACTGGGTCCATGATCTGAGGTGTATCCTCATTGCTGCACAGAAGAATTATGTCCTTGATGTACCGCTTGGTGACAGACCTATTGCAGAAGCAGATGCAGACGTTATGAATGTTTGGCTAGCTCAATATGATGACTACTTGATAGTTTAGTACACCATGCTTTACGTCTTAGAACCGGGACTTCAAATATGTTTTTAAACGTCACAGAGCATATGAGATGTTCCAAGAGCTTAAATTGGTATTTCAGACTCATGCCCGTGTCAAGAGGTATGAGACCTCTGACAAGTACTTTGCCTAAAAGATGGAGGAGAATTGCTCAACTAGTGAGCATGTGCTCAGAATGTCTGGGTACTACAATCACTTGAATCAAGTGGGAGTTAATCTTCCAGATAAGATAGTGATTGACAGAGTTCTCTAGTCACCATCACCAAATTACCCGAACTTCGTGATGAACTATAGTATACAAGGGATGGCGAAAACGATTCCCGAGCTCTTCGTGATGCTGAAATCAACGAAGGTAGAAATCAAGAAAGAGCATCAAGTGTTGATGATTAAACAAGACCACTAGTTTCAAGAAAAGGGCAAAGGGAAAGAAAGGGAACTTCAAGAAGAATGGCAAGCAAGTTATCACTCCCGTGAAAGAAGCCCAAAGCTGGACCTAAGCCTAAAACTGAGTGCTTCTACTGTAAAGGAAATGGTCACCGAAAGTGGAACTGCCCCAAATATTTGGCGGATAAGAAGGATGGCAAAGTGAACAAAGGTATATTTGATATACACATTATTGAAGTGTACCTTACTAGTGATTGTAGTAATCCCTGGGTATTTGATACTTGTTCGGTTGCTAAGATTAGTAACTCGAAACAGGAGTTGCAGAATAAATAGAGACTAGTTGGGGATGAAGTGACGATGTGTGCTGGAAGTGGTTCAAGATTGATATGATCATCATCGAGCACTCCCTATACTTTCAGGATTAGTGTTGAACCTAAATAAATGTTATTTGGTGTTTGCGTTGAGAATGAATATGATTAGATCATGTTAATTGCAATACAGTTATTCATTTAAGATAGAGAATAATTGTTATTTTGTTTACATGAATAAAACCTTCTATGGTCATACACCCAATGTTGATTGTTTATTGAATCTCGATCGTGGTAATACACATATTCATAGTATTGATGCCAAAAGATGCAAAGTTGATAATGATAGTGCAACTTATTTGTGGCACTGCCGTTTGGGTCATATCGGTGTAAAGCGCATAAAGAAACTCCATAAAGATGGGCTTTTGGAGTCACTTGATTATGAATCATTTGATGCTTGCGAACCGTGCCTTATATGCAAGATGACTAAAACTCCGTTCTCCGGAACAATGGAACGAGCTAGTGACTTATTGGAAATAATACATACCGATGTATGCGGTCCAATGAGTGTTGATGCTCGTGGCGGGTATTGTTATTTTCTGACCTTCACAGATGATTCGAGCAGATATGGGTATATCTACTTAATGAAACACAAGTCTGAAACATTTGAAAAGTTCAAAGAATTTCAGAGTGAAGTGGAGAGTCGTCGTAACTAGAATATAAAGTTTCTACGATTTGATCGTGGAGGAGAATATTTGAGTTATGAGTTTGGCCTTCATTTAAAACAATACGGACTAGTTTCACAGCTCACGCCACCAGGAACACCACAGCGCAATGGTGTGTCCGAACATCGTAGCCACACTTTATTGGATATGATGCGATCTATGATGTCTCTTACCGATTTACCACTATCGTTTGGAGTTATGCATTAGAGACAGCTACATTCACGTTAAACAGGGCACCATCGAAATCCATTGAGATGACACCTTATGAACTGTGGTTTGGCAAGAAACCAAAGTTGTCATTTCTTAAAGTTTGCAGTAGCGATGCTTATGTGAAAAAGCTTCAACCTGATAAGCTCGAACCCAAATAGGAGAAGTGCATCTTCATAGGATACCCAAAGGAAGTTGTTGGGTACACCTTCTATCACAGATCCGAAGGCAAAATCTTTGTTGCTAAGAATGGATCGTTTCTAGAGAAGGAGTTTCTCTCGAAAGAAGTGAGTGAGAGGAAAGTAGAGCTTGATGAGGTAATTGTACCCGAATTGGAAAGTAGTTCATCACAGAAATCAGTTCCGGTGATTCCTACATCAATTAGTGAGGAAGCTAATGATGATGATCATGAAACTTCAGATCAAGTTACTACCGAACCTCGTAGGTCTTCCAGAGTAAGATCCGCACCAGAGTGGTACGATAATCCTGTTCTGGAAGTCATGTTACTAGACCATGATGAACCTATGAACTATGAGGAAGCAATGATGAGCCTAGATTCCGCGAAATGGCTTGAGACCATGAAATCTGAGATGGGATCCATGTATGAGGACAAAGTATGGACTTTGGTGGACTTGCCCGATGATCGGCAAGCCATTAAGAATAAATGGATCTTCAAGAGGAAGACAGACGCTGATAGTAATGTTATTGTCTACAAAGCTCGACTTGTTGCGAAAGGTTTTCGACAAGTTCAAGGAATTGACTACGATGAGACTTTCTCACTCGTAGCGATGCTTAAGTCTGTCTGAATCATGTTAGCGATTGCCGCATTTTATGATTATGAAATTTGTCAGATGGATGTCAAAACTGCATTCCTGAATGGATTTCTGGAAGAAAAGTTGTATATGATGCAACCAGAAGGTTTTGTCGATCCAAAAGATGCTAACAAAATGCGCAAACTCCAGCGATCCACTTATGGACTGGTGCAAGCCTCTCGGAGTTGGAATAAACACTTTGATAGTGTGATCAAAGCATATGGTTTTATACAGACTTTTGGATAAGTCTGTATTTACAAGAAAGTGAGTGGGAGCTCTGTAGCATTTCTAATATTATATGTGGATGACATATTGTTGGTTGGAAATGATATAGAATTTCTGGATAGCATAAAGGGACACTTGAATAAGAGTTTTTCAATGAAAGACCTCGATGAAACTGCTTACATATTGGGCATCAAGATCTATAGAGATAGATCAAGACACTTGATAAGATTTTTCAATGAGTAAATACCTTGACAAGTTTTTGAAAGAGTTCAAAATGGATCAGTCAAAGAAGGAGTTCTTGTCTGTATTACACGGTGTAAAGTTGAGTAAGACTCAAAGCCTAACCACGACAGAAGATAGAAAGAGAATGAAAGTCATTCCCTATGCCACAATCATAGGTTCTATAAAGTATGCTGTGTTGTGCACCAGAACTATTGTGTACCTTGCCATGAGTTTGGCAAGGGAGTACAATAGTGATCTAAGAGTAGATCACTAGAAAGCGGTCAAAATTATCCTTAGTGAGGGCTAAGGAAATGTTTCTCGGTGATGGGGGTGATAAAGAGTTCATCGTAAAGAGTTACGTCGATGCAAGCTCTTACACCGATCCAGATGACTCTAAGTCCCAGTCTGGATACATATTGAAAGTGGGAGCAATTAGCTAGAGTAGCTCCATGCAGAGCATTGTAGACATAGAATATTTGCAAAATACATACGGCTCTTATTGTGACAGACCCGTTGACTAAACTTCTCTCACAAGCAAAACATGATCACACCTTAGTACTCTTTGGGTGTTAATCACATAGCGATGTGAACTAGATTATTGACTCTAGTAAACCTTTTGGGTGTTGGTCACATGGCGATGTGAACTATGGGTGTTAATCACATACAGATGTGAAATATTGCTGTTAAATCACATGGCAATGTGAACTAGATTATTGACTCTAGTGCAAGTGGGAGACTAAAGTATATATGCCCTAGAGGCAATAATAAAGTTAGTATTTATTTCCTTATTTCATGATAAATGTTTATTATTCATGCTAGAATTGTATTAACTGGAAACTTAGTACATGTGTGAATACATAGACAAAACATAGTGTCCCTAGTATGCCTCTACTTGACTAGCTCGTTAATCAAAGATGGTTATGTTTCCTAACCATAGACATGTGTTGTTATTTGATGAACGGGATCACATCATTAGGAGAATGATGTGATGGACAAGACCCATCCGATAGCTTAGCATCATGATCATTACAGTTTCATTGCTACTGCTTTCTTCATGACTTATACATGTTCCTCAGACTATGAGATTATGCAACTCCAGAATGCCGGAGGAACACCTTTTGTGCTATCAAACGTCACAACGTAACTAAGTGATTATAAAGATGCTCTACAGGTGTCTCTGAAGGTGTTTGTTGGGTTGGCATAGATCAAGATTACGATTTGTCACTCCGTGTTTCGGAGAGTTATCTCTGGGCCTTCTCGGTAATGCTCATCACTATAAGCCTTGCAAGCAATGTGACTAATGAGTTAGTTGCGGGACGAAGCATTACAAAACGAGTAAAGAGACTTGCCGGCAATGAGATTGAACTAGGTATGATGATACCGATGATCGAATCTCGGGCAAGTAACATACCGACAACAAAGGGAACAACGTATGTTGTTATGCAGTTTGATCAATAAAGATCTTTGTAGAATATGTAGGAGCCAATATGAGCATCTAGGTTCCTCTATTGGTTATTGACCGGAGATGTGTCTCGGTCATGTCTACATAGTTCTCGAACCCGTAGGGTGCGGACGCTTAACGTTCGATGATGATTTGTATTATGAGTTATATGTTTTGATGACCGAAGTTTGTTCGGAGTCCCGGATGAGATCACGGACATCACGAGGAGTCTTGAAATGGCCGAGATGTAAAGATCGATATATTGGAAGGCTATATTCGGACATCGGAAAGGTTCCGAGTGATTTGGGTATTTTTCGGAGTACCGGAGAGTTACGGGAATTCGCCGGGGGAAGTAGTGGGCCTTAATGGGCCATACTGGAAAGGAGAGAAGGGCCTCAAGGTGTGGCTGCGCCCCCTCCCATGGGCTGGTCCGAATTGGACTAGGAGGGGGCGGTGCCCCCCTCCTTCCTTCTCCCCTCTTCCTCCTTCCCTCCTTCTCCTAATAGGAATAGGAAAGAGGAGGGGAATCCTACTTGGACTGGGAGTCCTAGTAGGATTCCCCAACCTGGCACGCCCCCCTTGGGTCGGCCACCTCTTCCCTCCCCTCCCTTACATACGTGGCCAGGGGGCACCCCACAGACACACAAATTGACCTTTTAGCCGTGTGCGGTGCCCCCCTCCACAGTTACATACCTCGGTCATATCATCGTAGTGCTTAGGCGAAGCCCTGCGCTGATAACATCATCATCACCGTCCCCACGCCGTCGTGCTGACGGAACTCTCCCTCTACCTCAACTGGATCAAGAGTACGAGGGACGTCATCGAGCTGAACGTGTGCTGAACGCAGAGGTGCCGTA
Source organism: Triticum aestivum (assembly GCF_018294505.1). Lineage (NCBI taxonomy): Eukaryota > Viridiplantae > Streptophyta > Magnoliopsida > Poales > Poaceae > Triticum > Triticum aestivum. The sequence continues at coordinate 163,684,768 of NC_057810.1, forward strand.
CGTTCGGTACTTGGATCGCGAAGACTTTCGACTACATCAACCGCGTTATTGAAACGCTTCCGCTTTCGGTCTACGAGGGTATGTAGACAACACCTCCCCTCTCGTGGCTATGCGTTACCTAAATAGATCTTGCATGATCGTAGGATTTTTTTTGAAATTACCGCGTTCCCCAACAGTTTCCCATCAAAGTTGATGAATTTGATTGTTACAAACCTTTGGCACAAATCATTGCTTTTTATCATCCAAATGAGCTTCATATAATCTGATATGACTTTTTGTGTGTGTCCGCACATTTGCATTTCTTGTTTATGGTGTCTCCTTGTGTTATTCTGGGCTTGTCATTTCACTTCCCGTGATCAAATTATGGTGTTGGCACCGCTACAAATGACTCTCCCTTTCGCATCAGTAATATTGGTTGAATGGTAGCTGATACTACAGAATCCGGTACCCTTTATGATCAAATAAGAAATACCGTGTTTTTTCTTTGTTCGTTGCACTATTGAGCCAGATAGACATCTCCATGTTGACAAGCTTATGAAAAAAGGGGAAATACTCACTTAAGCTAGATTGCATATTGTGTTCTGATTTTTTTTCATCCATGCTCTTCAGTTGATTCATGCTCTAACTTGAGATCACATGGTCATCTACGACGTATGATCTGATTATGCCATGAACAATTGCAATAGCATGTCTTCTGTTGTAGTCGGGACAATTCTCGCAAGTGCGCCGATGAGTAATTCAAGCATGAACTTTTTGTTCGTCAGCCAAGTCTGGTGTGTGACTGATGAATCTTAAAATTCAGCGTGTGTTCGCTTGATGAAGAAATACATGTCATCATCATGAGTTGTTATGTGATCTGATGGTATTTTAAACTATTGCTGTGTTGAGCCGGTTAGTTTTAATAAATTATTGATAATTGTTGCCATGTTGGGAAGTGTTGCTAGTGGGAGGAGCAACCGAACAAACTTTAAGTGGGGAGGGATCCTAGTCGAATGCTTCCACGTGGGGTAGGATGGAGACAAGGGGTTTACCCAAACCCTGCAGGGATTATACCCACCAGGTAGTGTCAGAGCTTAGTGAGGGCCAACCCGGTCCGCCGCCCCCAGCCCAGAAGATTTTTTCCGGATAAACCCACCTTTCATAGCCCGGCGACCGAGTAGGAAACATGTGTGGGGGACATGGTACCGTATTACAAATGTTTTGTGTAAATTTGTATCAATAAAGTGGCTATAGTTTAGTGGTGAGAATTCCACGTTGTGGCCGTGGAGACCTGGGCTCGAATCCCAGCAGCCACAATTTATTTTTTAAATTGCAGGTGAGTCTGAAGTTAATTGTTCTTGATTGTTGCAAATCTTTGGCATGAATCATTGCTTTTATCATTTAATGAGATTCATATAATAGGATATGAATTTGTGTGTGTATGGGCACATCTGCATTTCTTGTTTATGGGGTCTCCTTGTGTTGTTCGTTTCACTTCCTGTGATAATCAAATAATGATGTTTTTTGCGGGGAATCAAATAATGATGTTGGCGCCATTGTAAATGACTCTTCCTTGTACATCAGTAGTACAAGTTGAATGGTAGTTGGTACTATAGTTTCCAATTGGAAATCCAATTCGGCTCTTGGAAGCATATGCTCTTGCCCACCAAAAATATTTTTTCCAAATGTCATTATTTTTCTGAAAAATCAGTTGTGTTCATTGTCACACCAAAACGCTACCTGTAAATGTTAAGGAGGAAAGCTTAAGTATTTTGATCTATGCAAAAAAGGAAAACAACAAGTCGAATGAAAAATGTTACCTTCAAATGTTACATTTATTTTGTCTGTTTTCACTGACGAAGCACCGTCATCCCGTTTTGCATGAAAATTGGCAACCACACTTGTTACAATAACAAGAATATCTATAAAAAAAATCAGATTTTTAACTTTTATTTACTATTTATTTTGATTTTAATGTTCATTAGGGATCATATGCACCCACAGCCAAATGGCCCTCCCATTTCTAGCCCACATTATGATCAAATAATAAAGACCATGTTTTTCTTTGTTCATAGCACTATTGAGACACATAGATAATCAAATAATGATGTTTTTTGCGGGGAATCAAATAATGATGTTGGCGCCATTGTAAATGACTCTTCCTTGTACATCAGTAGTACAAGTTGAATGGTAGTTGGTACTATAGTTTCCAATTGGAAATCCAATTCGGCTCTTGGAAGCATATGCTCTTGCCCACCAAAAATATTTTTTCCAAATGTCATTATTTTTCTGAAAAATCAGTTGTGTTCATTGTCACACCAAAACGCTACCTGTAAATGTTAAGGAGGAAAGCTTAAGTATTTTGATCTGTGCAAAAAAGGAAAACAACAAGTCGAATGAAAAATGTTACCTTCAAATGTTACATTTATTTTGTCTTTTTTCACTGACGAAGCACCGTCATCCCGTTTTGCATGAAAATTGGCAACCACACTTGTTACAATAACAAGAATATCTATAAAAAAAATCAGATTTTTAACTTTTATTTACTATTTATTTTGATTTTAATGTTCATTAGGGATCATATGCACCCACAGCCAAATGGCCCTCCCATTTCTAGCCCACATTATGATCAAATAATAAAGACCATGTTTTTCTTTGTTCATAGCACTATTGAGACACATAGATATCCCCATGTTAACAAGGTTGTGAGAAAAAGGGAAATACTCACTTAAGCTAACTTATATATTTTGTTCATTTTTCTCCTTCCATACATGCTCTTCAGTTGATTCGTGCTCTAACTTGACATCGCTCGACCATCTGCAATGTAAGATATGATGCTGCCACAAGCAATTGCAATAGCATGTCTTCTGATGTCATCAGGACAATTCTCGCAAGTGTTGCGACGAGTAGTTCAGGCATGGCCTTTTTTTCATCAACCAAGTATGGTGTGTGATTGATAAATCTAAAAATTCAGCTTGTGTTCGCTTGATGAAACAATACATATTATCGTGATGAGTTGCTATGTGATCCGATGCTATTTTTAACCGATGTTGTGTTGAGCCGGTCAGTTTAATAAATTATTGATAATTTTTGACACGTTGAGAGGTGCTGCTAGTGGAGCAACTGAATGGACTTTAAGTGGGGATGAATCAACCCCCCCTAGTCGATTGCTTCCTTGTGGGGTAGGATGAAGGCAAGCAGGGTTTTGATCCACTAAGAAGTGGAGGAGATTAGTGAGGGCCAACCTTGGCCACTACCCCCAATCCAGAAGATTTTCCCTGATAGACCCCCCTTTGTAGCCTAAAGACCGAGTAATTCACTTATGTGGGACACATTGTACTGTATTACAAATGTTCTGTGTAGATTTTATCAGTAAAGTGGTTGTCGTTTAGTGGTGAGAATTCCACGTTGTGGCCGTGGAGACCTGGGCTCGAATCCCAGCAGTCACATCATATTTTTCTTTTTCTTTTTCCTGTATCACAAAGATTGTAAGTTAATCTACAGATGATTGTTGTGGTTTCCCTTTCAAAGTTGATGAACTTGATTGTTACAAACCTTTGGCACAAATCATTGCTTTTTATCATCTAAATGAGATTCATATAATCTGATATGACTTTGTGTGTCTGTGTTTGTCGGCACATTTGCATTTCTTGTTTATGGTGTCTCCTTGTGTTATTCTGGGCTTGTCATTTCACTTCCTGTGATCAAATTATGGTGTTGGCACCGTTGCAAATGACTCTCCCTTTCGCATTAGTAATGTTGGTTGAATGGTAGCTGATACTATAGAATCCGGTACCCTTTATGATCAAATAAGAAATACCGTGTTTTTTCTTTGTTCGTTGCACTATTGAGCCAGATAGACATCTCCATGTTGACAAGCTTATGAAAAAGGGGAAATACTCACTTAAGCTAGATTGCATATTTTGTTCTGATTTTTTTTCATCCATGCTCTTCAGTTGATTCATGCTCTAACTTGAGATCACGCGGTCATCTATGAAATATGATCTGATTATGCCATTAACAATGAAATAGCATGTGTTCTGCTGTCGTCGGGACAATTCTCGCAAGTGCGCTGATGAGTAATTCAAGCATGAACTTTTTGTTCATCAGCCAGGTCTGGTGTGTGACTGATGAATCTTAAAATTCAGCGTGTGTTCGCTTGATGAAGAAATACATGTCATCGCGATGAGTTGCTATGTGATCTGATGGTATTTTGAACTTTTGTTGTGTTGAGCCGGTTAGTTTTAATAAATTATTGATAATTGTTGCCATGTTGGAAAGTGTTGCTAGTGGGAGGAGCAATCGAACAAACTTTAAGTGGGGAGGGATCCTAGTCGAATGCTTCCATGTGGGGTAGGATGGAGACAAGGGGTTTAAACCCTGCATGGATTATACCCACCAGGCAGTGTCAGAGCTTAGTGAGGGCCAACCTGGTCCGCCGCCCCCAGCCCAGAAGATTTTTTTTGGATAAACCCACCTTTCATAGCCCGGCGACCGAGTAGGAAACTTGTGTGGGGGACATTGTACCGTATTACAAACGTTTTGTGTAAATTTGTATCAATAAAGTGGTTGTAGATTAGTGGTGAGAATTCCACGTTGTGGCCGTGGAGACCTGGGCTTGAATCCCAGCAGCCACAATTTATTTTTTAAATTGAAAGTGAGTCTGAAGTTAATTGTTCTTGATTGTTGCAAATCTTTGGCATGAGTCATTGTTTTATCATTTAATGAGATTCATATAATAGGATATGAATTTGTGTGTGTATGGGCACATTTGCATTTTTTGTTTATGGGGTCTCCGTGTGCTATTCGTTTCACTTCCTGTGATAATCAAATAATGATGTTTTTTTGTGGGGAATCAAATAATGATGTTGGCGCCATGTAAATGACTCTCCCTTCTACATCAGCAGTACAAGTTGAGTGATAGTTGGTACTACAGTTTCCAACTAGAAATCCAATTCCGCTGATGAAAGCATACGCTCTTGCCCACCAAAAAATATTTTTTGCAAATGTCATTTTTTTTTGAAAAAAACAGTTGATTTCATTGTCACACCAAAACGCTACCTGTAAATTTTAAGATGGAAAGCTTAAGTATTTTGATATGTGCAAAAAAGGAAAACAACAATTCGAATGAAAAATGTTACCTTCAAATGTTACATTTATTTTGTCTTTTTTCACTAACGAAGCACCGGCATCCCGTTTTGCATGAAAGTTGGCGACCACACTTGTTACACTAACAAGAATATCTATAAAAATTCAGAATTTTTAACTTTTGTTTACTATTCATTTTGAATTTACTGTTCATTAGGGATCATATGCACCCACATCCAAACAGCCCTCCCATTTCCAGCCCACTTATGATCAAATAATAAAGACCATGTTTTTCTTTGTTCATGGCACTATTGAGACACATAGATATCTCCATGTTAACAAGCTTGTGAGAAAAAGGGAAACACTCACTTAAGCTAGCTTATATATTTTGTTCATTTGTCTTCTTCCGTACTTGCTTTCAGTTGATTCGTGCTCTAACTTGACATCGCTCGATCATCTGCAATGTAAGATCTGATCCTGCCACGAGCAATTGCAATAGCATGTCTTCTGATGTCATCAGGACAATTCTCACAAGTGCGCCGATGTGTAGTTCAGGCATGACCTTTTTTTCATCAACCAAGTATGGTGTGTGATTAATAAATCTTAAAATTCAATTTGTGTTCGCTTGATGAAACAATACATATTATCATGATGAGTTGCTATGTGATATGATGCTATTTTTAACCGATGTTGTTTTGAGCCGGCCAGTTGTAATAAATTATTGATAATTCTTGACATGTTGAGAAGTGTTGCTTGTGGAGCAACTGAACAGACTTTAAGTGGGGATGAATCAACCCCCCTAGTCGGTTGCTTCCTTGTGGGGTTGGATGAAGGCAAGCAGGGTTTTGATCCACTAGGAAGTGGTGGAGATTAGTGGGGGCCAACCTAGGCCGCTACCCCCAATCCAGAAGATTTTCCCTGATAGATCCCCCTTTGTAGCCTGAAGACCGAGTAAGTTACCTGTGTGGCATACATTGTACTGTATTACAAACGTTTTATGTAAAAAATTATCAATAAAGTGGCTGTAGTTTAGTGGTGATAATTCCACGTTGTGGCCGTGGAGACCTGGGCTCGAATCCTAGGAGCCACATTTTCAATTTTCTTTTTTCCTGTATCACATAAATTGCAAGTGAGTCCCAGGATAACTAGTATGGTCATATCCTTACCCATCCCATTTGAGCTTACGCATCACCAATACGCCTAGCGGGTATAATTTGTTTCCATACTGTCACCTGGCAGGGTAAATGGGTACCCGTGGGTAAAAATACCCATGTTTAAATAACATTAATTTGAGCATCACATAACTATAAACGACAACATACAATGATATTTTATTAACAAAAACACATAATAACATCACATTCACAAAAAAAACACATAATAACATCAATACATACTTATAAATAACAACACATTCTATATATAAAAACCAACACTTTCTGTAAACAATGATACATCAAAACTTCAACAGTAGCACAGAATCATAAAATTTAAGTTGACAAACTCATGAAAAAGTGTAGAGGTAATTTGTCCATATTCGTTAAATTTTATAAGGGTACATGGGTACGCGTGTATGGGTTATGTAACATTTTATCTCATACTTACCCTAATATGGCTTTTACCCACAGGGGTACTTGCGTAATGGGTACCCATTGCCATCCCTACATGCGATTCATATAATTTGATATAAATTTGTGTGTGTCAACACATGCACACTTATTGTATATGGGGTCTCCTTTTATTGTTTAGAACTTGTCGTTTCAGTTCCGGTGACTATCAAATCACGGTGTTGGTGCCATTGCAAATGACTCTCACTTTCACATGAGTAATATATGTTGAATGGTAGCTTATACTACAGATTCCAGAACACTTTATGATCAAATAAGATAGACCATGTTTATTTCTTTTTTCATGGCACTATTGAGCTAGATAGATACCTCCATGTTGACAAGCTTATGAGAAAAAGGGAAATACTCATTAAGCTAGCATGGATATTGTGTTCTGATTTTTATTTTCATAAATGCTCTTTGGCTGATTCTGCTCTAACTTGACATCGCTCGGTCATCTGTGATGTAAGATCTGATGATGGCATGAGCAATTGCAATAGCATTTTTTTGCTGTCGTTGGGACAGTTTTGCAAGTGCACCGATGAGTAATTCAGGATGATTTTTTGTTCATCAACCAAGTCTGGTCTGTAATTTATGAATCTTAAAATTCAGCTTGTGTTCACTTCACTATTAGGGAAAACCCTACCAGTAGCGCTTGTTTTTAAGTGAGTCCCAGGATAACTACTGTGGTCATATCCTTACCCATCCCATTTGAGCTTACGCATCACTAATACCCCTAGCGGGTATAATTTTTTCCATACCCGTCACCCGACAGGGTAAGTGGGTACCCGTGGGTAAAAATACCCATGTTTAAATAACATTAATTTGAGCATCACATAACTATAAACAACAACATACAATGATATTTTATTAACAACAACACATAATAACATCAATACATACTTATAAACAACAACACATTCTATATATAAAAACCAACACTTTCTTGTAAACAATGATACATCAAAACTTCAACAGTAGCACAGAATCATAAAATTTAAGTTGACAAACTCATGAAAAAGTGTAGAGGTAATTTGTCCATATTTGTTAAATTTTATAAGGGTACATGGGTACGCGCGTATGGGTTATGTAACATTTTATCTCATACTTACCCTAATACGGTTTTTACCCACAGAGGGGTACGTGCATAATGGGTACCCATTGCCATCCCTACATGCGATTCATATAATTTGATATAAATTTGTGTGTGTCAACACATGTGCACTTATTGTATATGGGGTCTCCTTTTATTGTTCAGAACTTGTCGTTTCAGTTCCGGTGACTATCAAATCATGGTGTTGGTGTCGTTGCAAATGACTCTCACTTTCACATGAGTAATATATGTTGAATGGTAGCTGATACTACAGATTCCAGAACACTTTATGATCAAATAGGATAGACCATGTTTATTTCTTTTTTCATGGCACTATTGAGCTAGATAGATATCTCCATGTTGACAAGCTTGTGAGAAAAAGGAAAATACTCACTTAAGCTAGCATGGATATTGTGTTCTGATTTTTATTTTCATAAATGCTCTTTGGCTGATTCATGATCTAACTTGACATCGCTCGGTCATCTATGTTGTAAGATCTGATGATGGCATGATCAATTGCAATAGCATGTCTTTTGCTGTCGTTGGGACAGTTCTTGCAAGTGCACCGATATGTAATTCAGGATGATTTTTTGTTCATCAACCAAGTCTAGTGTGTAATTTATGAATCTTAAAATTCAGCTTGTGTTCACTTCACTACTAGGGAAAACCTTAACAGTAGCGCTTGTTTTTAAGCTAGTAGTAGTGCTTGTGCAAGCGCTACCACTAAGGCGCTACAGCTAACTAGTAGCAGTAGCGCTTGATGGATGCACAACTGCTATACCTAGTTAGCAGCAGCGCTTTCCTGTAGTAAGCGCTACTGATAGTACTAAGTAGCAGTAGCGCTCCTTCTGAAAAGCGCTGCTGCTAACTTTTCCTGTATTTTTAAAAATACAGCTTATTTTCATCGTGGTTTTATATACAGTACTTTCACCATATGATTTATGACCATGATTAGTTATTATATATAACAGTGGGTGAAATGAACGTGGAGTAGATTCAAGTGGAGGCAAAATATGGTGCACATCAAAAGTACTACTAATCCAAACTTGATTTTCATCGATAATAACTCATCATGTTCATATAACAACTTAGCATCATGCATCATCGATCATAATAATAAATAACTCATCATTGGTATCATAATAACAAGTCATACTCATCATCATCGATCATACAACTACTATTTGATACCACATCATCATCATAGTCATCTAACCAATCCTACTTAGTTGTTCTTAGGACATGATCATGAGTATTAGCTAGGACCTACTACCTTCTCCTAGGTAAAATAGCATAAAACAAGATAGCCCCTGACTCTTCATTATGGAGAAGGGAGATTATCATGTCTCCAATTCTTGTCTTTCGCACAATCTTGCTTCCAAGAACCTCCTTACGATTGTCCATACATTTTTTTTTATTCTTTGATTACCATGTGTTCACCGGTTTTAGAAATCCGATATGGACATGTGAGACTCGTAGGATGACCTGGCTGTATGTTCAAAACATCAAGGCGACCATTCTGATACATCAAATGAGGCACACAATCCATCGGGATTTTTTATTGAAAAACATAGTAATAACTCTGTAGCTAGCAATGTAGTTTGGTTTTAGAAGTATGCAAAAGCTGCACGGATGTCGTAATAGTAAAAAAATCTTATCAGGGTATCTCCATGGAAGTTATCGTTGTTCAACACATGCACTAGTGGCACGTATTGACCATAATGTGGAGGAGTTTGATAATGGGCATTGTAATTCTCAACGTCAGTACAATATGCGATCAGATGATTTTTCTCCTGATAAGTTAACTTAGAGTCATCGGTGTAGTAGGTTATGTCTACCATCTTCCGCACATTCTTTGAAGAATGAAAATAAGCTATCAATGGAAATAAGATGTCAACTATTTCAAAATAAACAATATAAATTACTTAATAACTATGTTTGAGAAACTCACATAGCGGTAAAATTGGAAGCGTATCAACAAGGACCCAAATGTCCAAATTGTCTACCTCAATATCAGGATCACCAAGATCCATGGTAACAAACATACCCTCTTGAAAATCATACATCTTGCAAAGTGCTTCCCAACCCGGGCAACCAAAATGGGATACGCTCTCAGAATTGTATAGACTTACCTCAAATTCATACCATGATGGGTCCTTAGGTTAATTTTCTTTGTTTCATTCCTCTCATGATCTTCAAACCCCATCCTCTCCAAGACATAGCGTCTTGCATGGCATGAGATAAGCTACTCGAATTGTAAAAGATGAAAATTACACGTTGAAGTTGTAGAAGTCGAGCTTAATTACAAAAAAAACACTTTGCGTCGTAGCTTAACGTATCACAATCGAAGGCCTCCTCGAGCTTAATGCTAAAGCGCCAACCTTCTACAAAGTGAGGACTATCGCAGAAACCCCGGTTGTCGCCGCACCAGGAGCACTCGCCGGGACCTTCTTCATCCGACGACATTTCCTATGTTCATAATTCAAATATTAAACTTGTACAATTAAATATATGTACTACAAAAACTAAGAGCATCTCTCCAACAGGCGCCGAACGCGCCGCGCGCTAAAAACTGCTTTGCCATGCGCCCATCGCCTGGTTTGGCGCGGCGCGCAGCGCTGGCTCCAGCAGTCGCGCTAAAAAGCAGCGCGCGCGCAGCTCCAGCAGGCGCGCTAAAAAATGCAGCGCGCATGCTCATTTTACAACATTTTTTAAATTATATTTTGCATTTATAAAAAATGATACAAAGGTATTTTACATCGGTGCAACTAGATAGATAGTTCGAAAGCATAGATAGATAGAAACTACTACGGCATACATAGATAGAAACTACTCCAAGTCGCTACCATCATCACCATCATCATCCTCGTCAGTGTCGTCCAAGGTATCGAGCCATATGTCGTCCCAACGTTCATCGTCTGCCGTGAAGATCGACCTACCACCTGCTTCAACGATATCGCACTGCGCATTCGCCAATGCCTTCCGCCGACGCCGGTCCGCCCGCTCCGCATCGGCGCCTTGCCGTCCTCTCCGCCCAGTAGGCACGCTCGTCGGAGACGTCCTCCGGGTGGCGACGGCGCCACTCCGCCATGGATCGCTCGTCCTCCTCGGTGATGAGGAGGCGGCGCTGCCGCCGAGCGTGGTCGGCACGGTCCATGTCGGTGATGAGACACGACAGAGGGGCGATGCGCTGCGCCTGCTCGTGCGTGAAGGCGTCCCAGAAGTTCATCTGCGATCGGGGCCTCTCCAAACGCCATGCCGCCGCGTCGTATGCGCGGGCCGCCTCATGCGCGCTCGGGGACGACCCGAGGCCGAGCCGGACGTCGCCGGCCCGCATCTCGGCAGAGTACCAGCCGTTGGGGCGCTCGCGGACACCGCGGTAGCCCAAAGAACCCCAACGGCGTGGCGGCATGGTGGCGCGGTGGTGGCGCGAAAAGCGGCAAAGTGGCGAGGTGGCGAAGCGGCGAGGTTGCGAGGGAAGGGCGCGTGGCTATGTTCTGTGCGCGTGGCGAGCGCAGGGTTTTATAGGCGCGTGCAAGCGGCGCACCAAATCTACCGTGCCGCGTGCCGCTTTCTCCCCCGCGCGCGCAAACGCTTCCCGCGTGCGGTAAGTTCCTGCCACCGCTGGAGCGCGCGGAACCAGCCGGCGCGCGCTAAAACCAAACTTTACCGCACGGGCGCGCCTTTTGCCATGGCTAGCTGTTGGAGTTGCTCTAAATTAGATCATTATTATTCATCACGGGTTGACTATCGGTCTGTCGAGTCTATTCTTGAAAACTCTCAGCTCACGTGATGTATATATTCGACTGTCGGTGATGGTAGCTCCTCCTTTCGTTCCCGAGTGCATTACACCAAATTGTTTAGCACACGGGAACGAAGGAGAAGCTACCCCCACAACAACAGTCGGGATTCTTCGTCCTCTCATATATGGTGGAGACTCTCCCTCACTGATTTCTCTCTGACATTTACGACCGTCAGTGATGGTCGTTACTCCTCCTTCCCCTAGTGCATAACAAAGGTCTAGCACAAGGAGAAGAAGGGGAAACGACCCCCACGACAACAGTCGGGATTCTTCGTCCTCTTATATATGGTGGAGCCTCGACAGACTTAAAGTCAACCCAAAATATTGTTTAATTATTTTTCTAGAAAATCCAGGCCACTCGATATTTCCTACATATTCTAGCACAAGTCATGCCAGAATTCACAGAAAAATCCGGCATGGCCTTTGCTAAAAAAGGACATATCGAGCGCCTGAAATTTGCCGTAACGGAAATTAATCAACACTAGGGCAAAACATAGGCCACTCGGAGGTGTAACCTGCAAACATGACCGGCCACTTGGGCAAGCACATATCCTATTTGAGCAACACAAGATATACATGTTTATATCTACATCATATGAGCATTCAAACTTGATGGAGTAGTTTTCCAATTTGAGCATTCAATAAGCAGGGTCTCATACTACATTATTCTAAGATTAAACACCTAAAACACCTAAATTAAATTAACAACATGGGGTGGCTGGTCTCACCTCGATCGAGGTCAGAGGGGGTCGGTGACGGGGATGACGGCGGGGATGATGCAGGGGCTTCTTGATATCTGCAAAAACAAAATATAAACAAAAACATTATTATCGTCATCTTAGGACTTAGTGAAACTCCATAAGCTACATTTAATTATTCTATTCAAATTTACTTATAACTTCGTATTCTATTCAAATTTACTTATTCAATTTTTCTAAAAATTTCCTATTCTATTCAAAAGACCTACATTTACTTATTTTTTTCAATTTCATATTTTGTTATATTCAAATTTACTAAAAACAAAAACCTACATTTAACAAAAACTAAAACCTAATTACAGAAAGGGGGAGGAGGAGTGTGGGAGGAGGCCAGGAGGAGGGGAAGGAGGAGGAGGAGAGAGCAGGAGGGGGGAGAGGACAGAGGAGGGAGGAGGAGGGAGGAGGAGGAGAGAGCAGGAGAGGAAGAGGGGGAAGGAGGAGGAGTAGGGTGCCGCCGGAGAGGGAGGAGGAGGGGGCCGCCGACGCCTAAGAGGGAGGAGGAGGAGGGAGGAGGAGGGGGAGGAGGAGGAGGGAGGGATCGACCTTGGGGTGGAGGAGGAGGACGGCGATGGCGGCAGTCACGACAGCGAAGGCGACGGAGGCGACAGAGAGGCGTCGGACGAGAGTGTGAGGGGGAGAGTGAGAGGACGCGCGCGGTCCGGTTAATTTGGATAAGGGCCCTTAGTGGTAGCGCTTGTCTCTAAAAGCGCTACTGCTAAGCGCTACTGCTACAGATTTTAGCAGTAGCGCTTTCTGAAGAAAGGCGCTACTGATAAGGCTAAGAATGTATAAAAAAATTAAAATACATTGGTCATCAATGATCTTTTTGTGTAGAATCTAAATTATCAATAAGAATCTTCCCCCATTTAAGAACCGGCGAAGACTCCTATTGCGGCCACAGATTCTACACATAGAGTTCAATAAAGACCAAGCGGTTGTGATGGTCTAGGAGGCTATGATCATTAGCATGTAAAACATGCATCAAATTAAAAAAATGCATTGGTCATCATTGATCTTTTTGTGTAGAATCTAAATTGTCAGTATGAATCTTAGCCTGTATAGGTACAGGGGAGGATTCATATTGCCACAGATCCTACACATAAAGTTCAATGAAGACCAATTGGTTGTGATAGTTTGGGAAGGACCATATTTAAGGTGGTAAAAATTCTGTTCACGGAGCGAGGTGGGACTAAACATTGGTCATAGGAAGGGGCTGAATTTAGCAATAGCAGTAGCGCTTTTTGCGCACGAGCGCTACTAGTATGCCTGGCCTGCCGGCAATGGTCTGGCAGTTATAGTAGTAGCGGGTTTTGTAACTAGAGCGCTACTGGTAAGATCATAGTAGCAGCGCTTTCTACTGTCGAGCACTACTAATAACTAGTAGCAGCGTTGCCTTTTAAAAAGCCCTACTAGTAAGCTCCTGTGTATAAGGTTTTCCCTAGTAGTGCTTGATTAAATGATACATATCATCATGGTGAGTTACTATGGGATCTGTTGGCATTTTTAACCGTTGTTGTGTTCAGCCGGTTAGTTTGAATAAGTTGTTGTTTCACAAAAAAAAGCTTGAATAAATTGTTGCCATGTTGAGAAGTGTTGTACGTGGGAGGAGCAACCTAACAGAGTTTAACCGGGGAGGGATCAATCCCCTAGTCTAATGATTCTATGTGGGGTAGGGTGGAGACAAGGGCTTTACCCAAACCCTATAGGGATTAGATCCACTATGCAGTGGCGGAGCTTAGTGGGGGCCAACCTGGGCCGCCGCCCTCATCCCAGAAGATTTTCTATGATAACCCCCCTTCCGTTGCCTCAAGACCGAGTAGGAAACCCGTGTGGGAGACATTGTACAATATTATAAACATTTTGTGTAAAATTTTATCAATCAAAGCTGATGTAGTTGGTTGTTGCAAACCTTTGACACAAATCATTGTTTTTATCATTTAACGGGATTCATATAATCTGATATTAATTTGCGTGTGTATCAGCACATTTGTCTTTCTTGTATATAGGGTCTCCTTGTGCTATTCAGAAATTGTCGTGTCACTTCTCGTGATGATCAAATTAGGTTGTTGGTGTCGTTGCAAACTACTCTCCCTTTCGCATTGGTAATATAGGTTGAACGGTAGCTGATACTACATATTCTAGTACACTTTATGATCAAATAAGAAAGACCATGATTTTCTGTGTTCATGGCACTATTGTGCTAGATAGATATCTCTATGTTTATAAGCTTGTGAGAAAAAGGGAAATACTCACTTAAGCTAGCTTGCATATTTTGTTCTGATTCTTTTCATATATGATCTTGAGTTGATTCATGCTTTAACTTGACATTGTTTGTTCATTTGTGACATAAGATTTGATGATGCCATGAGAAATTGCAATAGCATGTCTTGTGTCGTCGTTGAGATAGTTCTCGCAAGTGCACCGATCAGTAATTGAAGCACTTCCTTTTTTGTTTAGCAACCAAGTCTGGTGTGTGATTGATGAATCTTTTAATTCAGTTTTGTGTTCGTTAATGAAACAATACATATCATTTTTAACTACTGTTGTGTTGAGCTGGTTAGTTTTAATAAATTACTGTTAATGGTTGACATGTTGAGAAGTGCTGCTAGCGGGAGGAGCAACCGAATAGAGTTTAAGTGGGGAGGGATCAACCCCCCTAGTCGAATGGTTCCATGTGGGGTGTGGAGGAGACAAGGGGTTCACCCAAACCTTGTATGGATTAGATCCACTAGGCAGTGGCGGGGCTTAGTGAGAGTCAACCTCAGCCGCCTTCCCCGCATCCTAGAAGATTTCTCTGATAATCACTTAGCAGTTGTCCTTGTCTCAAAAAAAACTTAGCAATTGGCCCATATAAGCAGTGAAATTGGCCCAAACCTTGTACTCCCAGCCCCCAACCCATTGGGCCTCCAATATTTTGGCCCAAACTCCGCAATTGCCATTAGGTGATCTGATCCCTATAACCAAACATAGCCTTAAACGCTTGTGTCTATATATAGAAAAAAAATGCACTATTGCTCTCACGTAGAAGACATGCCATCTAATGCCATGTCTATTTAGCGTAAGTGCCCAACTGTTCTTTGAATCTAGGAACAACAAAAGTGAAGAACCTTCATGATAACGTCGAGGCTTTAAAGGTAAATCCGAGCAAGGAAGATGTGATAGAAATCTCAGTTGTTGGCCCTGCTGGCGAGGTGGCTGGGTTGAGGGTCATGGGAATCCTGGAGCCTTATTCTTGGAGGATTGCGAACACTCCACCTAAAAAGTAACAATTTTACATCATCACTTGCAAATCCAAGAGCATCTCAACTGGCGACGCTAGCAGACTAAGCTTGCGATGTCAATAGCTCGAAAGTGTACATGTATGTAGACATATACACCTAAACCATAGCTTAGGGTTAGCTTGCTAAGCACATCTTTGTGATGTCGCTTGACATCATAAAATACATGTAGCTTACCGCATTATGCTGTATTTGTTTCAAGCTTTCTGGTTACGTACATTCAAGGGGGGAAATGTGAAAGAAAGAACTCGTCCATACTCAAGAATAGGGAAACAATGCCATTGGTTTTCTGTGGGGATGTATCAATTGGTACACATGATAAAAAAACGGAAATGTTAACGCCCACACGTGTGGGCGTTTGCATATTGTTCACGCGCCTTCATCACCATTCATTTTGCCACGTATGAATAGATGACATCAGCAGAATTTTTTTTGGTTTTCGGCTTAAAAATGTTGTATCTCCTAAATAAAAAAGCGAACTAAAAATTTGTTTTCACCATTAAATCCGTCTCGACGAGATCTTCAAAACTAGACCCCATGTTGATATGTTTCGACGAATTATTTTTTTTGCCAGAAGTTGCCACGATGTTTACACTGCAGTTGCCATAGGGCTTAAACTAAAGTTGCCATGTGGCAATTTTAGTTTGTAGATCATGGCAATTTTAGTATTTTGATGATGACAACTCTAGTATTTTGACCATGAAAATTATTTTTTGTATGAACCATGGCAATTTTACGTGCATGTATCATGGCAATTTTAGTTTATGGTTCATGGCAAGTCTAGTTTCTTAATTCCCCGTTTTATAAATGTCAAAATTTACTTTTAAATGTAGAAGAAAATAGCTGAAACATATCATGGCAACTTCAGTGTAAACATCATGGCAATTCATATGCAATAGACATGGCAACTTTTAATCCAATTTTTTTTCATCAAAACATATCAACATGGGATCTAGTTTCGAAGATCTCATCGCGAGGGATTTAATGGTGAAAACGGATTTTCAATCGGATTTTTCGTTTAAGAGATAAAACATTTTAAAAACTGAAAATCCAAAAAGATTCTTGCATGCATGCATGCGATGACGTCGCAATCTGTTTACATTAGAGACGTTTGATGCGTCTCCCTTCCTGCCACACGTGTGGCAATTAGCGCGACCCTAAAAAAAAGGACTCGAATTCTAGTTAAACTCTTTTCTGCTGCACATTTTTTTCCTGCGTCATATGAGGAGTGAAATTAGGTTTGCTGGGTATCACTCATTGAAAAATGGTACTGCTGTAATAGTTCCACGCATGACTGAATGCATGAATAAATGAGATTACTGATAGAGTCCACATACAACTTCGTGTAGGTACACCAAAGTAGCTAGGATATGTATGTTCAGCCTCACTAGTGCCACTTAAAATGCATTTTACTGCACGTGCTAATTATGGCTCCTCAGGTTTATAGTCCCTCCGTCCCATAATGTAAGATGTTTTCTAACACTAGTGTAGTGTCGAAAAACATCTTATATTATCAGACGGAGGGAGTACTTTTTACCATGTACCCCATGTTGCTGCACAATTTGTGCTACCTCGTTACTTTTGATTCACTGTTCATCTGTTGCTACTTCGTTACTTTTCATTTACTGTTCATCTGTTGATGTATATCCCCAGGTTTCTAAGTGATATCTGCCACGATATCTTTTACACGTTAACCTGTGTTGATCTGCAACCACTGAACTTTACAGGCATGCAAGCAACGTAGAACGACAAATTGCAATGGACAAGTAGGGCTGCACCGGCGCCCATGGTGTCCCTTTCAGGAGGAACCTTGGGGATAGCTGACTAATTCCTAATGGATCTCGAGGCTTGCTGTTGCTCATGCACGCATTTCGAGCATCACCGGGGATCGTGCTCGGCGGCCGGGCCGGCGATGATGCACTGGGGATGTGTGGCCACCAAGGAACATATGTGCCCTCCTCCCACATGTGGGAGGGAGCCCTTGGGTTCCTGGTCCACCACCCCAAATCTTGCTGCTGCTCCTGGACCAAAATCTTGATGCCGCTGAAAGCAAGGCGTGCGCCATTCATGCAATAATCGACCAGTCCATGATTATTTGGTTGGCTGTGTTTATGCTGTTCTCTGATCAAACTATGAATCTGCAATGCAATGGCTCTGCAACATGGTACAGTACCACCGTACATGCCGAGGAAAGCTGTTGTTTCTTGTCAGGAGCGAACTCTTGGACTCATCTGAGGTAGATTCTACAAAGAATTCGTTCTATAAGACTAGAGGGCAGTTGAGGTATGTTGATAGACAGACTTTGATTGTATATCCTGCAGTGCAAAGCCAGTGTCAGGAAGCAAAAGCTTTTTGGTAATAATGCAGCCTGGATTGCAAAAGCCAGGGAGGGGAATAAAGAAAGAATGGAAAGCAAAAGAGGAAAAAAAGCCATGCAGTGATCTTTTGAGAGGGCAATTGGCATGTATATCGGGGTTTGCTCCTGCTAATTCCCATAGGGCTTTTCATGGAAAGCCTGGCTAGGTATATGCAGAGTCCCTTTGCGTGCATGCTTGCCGTGGGATATAATCCCTAGGTTTATTCCCAAGCAAGTCCAACTTTATATCCTTTATCCACCACAACTCACCGAGAATATTCCACCATTAGGCTTTCCATCTTTTGCATGCCTACTGCCACATCTTTTGCCAAAAGCATTTGGTTGGGATCCATTCCAAATGTTGGCTGCATGCAGGCTCTAGTTACTAGTATGTCAACCATATGTGTGTAAATATAGCTAGTTATAAAGGTCTAAACACCCGGTAAACATCCTATACCGATGTGTGAGATTAATAAAGACACCTACAGGTTGATGATTTTTTTTCTTCATAAATCAAGATGGAAAAGAAAGGATCCAGATTTTTTTTCCCTGAGGGACTTGATTATTACAATTGCGGACTGATCAAGAGAGAAAAATATGTGCATCTTATCAGGAAATACTTTTCCCGGAAGGAGATTAAGACTTTGACATTGTCTACCAATTGCATTGGGATTAAAAAAGAGAAGATGCGATGAGGGCGACAGGGCCGTTGTGGGACACATGAACATGATGCTTGTCAACGCACGGCAGCAAAGAAGCTCCCCGGGCCCTTTCCCCTCTTCCTCATCTTTCTCAAACTACGCGCTCGATCAATTCTAGGGATTGCACGCACATGCATATCGCCAGCCAGCCAGCCATGGTCCCAGGGATCAGGCTCGGACTCCCATATGCATGAGCTAGCATGACACTAGTATCAGATTTCAGATGCATGATGATCATCATTGTGCATGCATGCAAGCAGATGCGGCGAATACATGCATGCACTCTTCTTATCACATCCAACCAGAGTGCTCCCACGGAGCTGCGAGGGAGGAGGAGGGAGTGGTAGGAGGGTTCGGCTTCGGTGGCTAGGAATCCCTCCCCATCGTACGCGGGGGCGACGAGGAAGGGGGGATGGGGTCTCAAGGGATCGTTCAAATGGACTGGAATTTGACATAATTCCAAGAAACTATGTTGTAATAAATACGCGAAATGAAATCTTCCATCAAACGGCATACTGATGTCTCATGCGTGTTGGATACCCAAAAATTTACCGATGAATAAATTCCTAACATGCAAAATAACATCAAAAAATTATGACCATCGAAAAATCAAAGAAAAGGCGTCGTAACCCTCTCGCGTCGCTCCCCCCGCGAGCGACCGAGGAGGGCAACCCTAGCCGCCCGCGCTTCAGGTCCCCCCCCGCCCCTCTTCTCCCCTCGCCGCCGCCTGTCCGCGCCGCCGGGCTAAGCCCGGTAGGTGCTGGCGGCGGCGGGGCCCCATCTCCTCCTCGCGCGAGGGCTCGGCGCGGGCGGGCGTCCTCGGGCGGCGGCGGCGCGTTCATCTGGGGAGTGGCGGCGCGCAGGCAGGTCCGGCGGCGGTGCTGCGGTGCCTTGTCATGCGTGTGGAGGGCCGGACACGACGGGGGCTGCGGGATCACCCGGAGGCGACAGGGGCGACTCCAGTGTTGGATCCGCGAGCAGCAGGTAGGGCGGCGGCCGGATCCATGGCCGGTATGGTGCTCTTCCCCTAGTTGGAGTCTATGCTTGGAGATGGGCGACGGAAGCCGCAGATCTGGCGTCCCATCCAAATCCGCCCCGGCGTAGCAATCGATGACACATGGAGGACCGGTGAGGGGCGGCTGGAGGCTCCCTGTCGGCATGCCGACGACGGCTTTGGTCTTCACGGTGAAGCTTCTTTCGGTTTCAGACAGCTGCGAGATCGGGGGGCTGTGATTTTGGGTGAAAATCGCGCCACGGTCATGGCGGACAATGGCGGCATCTATGACGTCATTCCCTTCTCGAGGCATAGTTGTTGTAGGTCATGACGCCCCACTCGTGATACTCCGGGGGAAACCCTAGATCTAGGTCTACCGGATCGGATGATGATGGCACCTTCGATGCCGTTGTCCCTCCTGGGGTATCGTTTTGGAGCATGTGCTGGCTGGAGGGGACAAGAGGAGGAGCGGTGTTACATCTACCACAAGGCCGACGGCAGATCCCGGCGGCATGGCACCGCAGAGGTACGGTGATGGGTGCGTATTGGAGATGGACTCGTGCAGGAGGAGGAAGCTGTCTGGCGTTGATGGCGGAGAGGCCTGGCAAGGTCGGTGCATCAATTTTGCTTTGAGGATGGACCGAGGGAAGATGGAGGTAACGACCCATGCAGCGTGCGATGCTTACTTGGAGTGTGTCAGACCGGTGTGGGACCCAATCCAGGTAGTGGCTTGGATGAGACACCCGGCTTTAGATGTTAGGTTTTGTTGCGATGTCTATTTGGTATTAGGCCCGGACATTCGGCATGCCTTCATCAAGGGGATAGGAGTAGCAATAGCATTGCCAAGATAATTACTTCAGGCTTATTGATGTATCACCTTGTATGGTCTTTGTGAATAATTAATAATATGGCTGCATGCATCGTCCAGATGCAGAGGCCGGGGGCACATCCTCCTTTTCTAAAAAAAAATATTTTTCATTTTTCGATAAAAGGATATGTTTATTACTTTATAATGTAGCATCAAGTAGATACAAAGAATGATGATCAGCACTAGGCCTCTGAATAGATAAGATACACACAATGAAATACTACCAACAGTCTGACAACAGAAATGATGAAAAACTGACATATCGACAACGGTAAAATTATATAGGACCAATCCTATGCTTATATCGAAAGAGGTGATGTACCGATTCGAAGATTATGCTGCCATCTATGTAGAATAAAAACCTCAAAGTGCTAAACGTAGCTAGCTAGTACGTGCATCCAACATGAAGAAATTAGCACAACGTACGGATCATACATGAAGGTGTCATGCATCGACATTTGGCCAGGCATCTCTCATGGAGAAAAAAAAAGCATGTAAACTAGGTTGGATCGATCAACGCATAGTCCAGATAGGATCCACGTAACCTAAGAGCATCTAGCCGGACCTCTTAAATCCGCCTCATATTTCCGGGCGGGCTGCCCAATCACTCCTCGGTCAGGTTTTTTCGACCTACGGACGCCTCAAATGAATCTCAGATGCCTGGACTGACCGGCACCCCCCATTCCAGCACAAATATGGGGCGGATATCGGGGTGTACGTCTGATCAGCTCGACCCATCACCGACCCCACAGATGTCCCACAAAAAACCCCATCGACATCGTCGATCCGAAACCCTAGCTCACTCACTCTCCTCTCTTGCTCCGTCCTCTCCTCTCCCCTCACCGATTTCGATCGAATCCGGCGCAATGTCGAGCTCTGGCAGTCGCTTCGACGATGAGGTGGATCCCGAGTACGAGCTTGCCCTCCGCATCGCCTTGGAGCGGTCCAAGATGGGCACCGTGGGCAGCTCTGGATCTGCAGCCTCGCCGCAGCCGCCGGCGCTTCCCCGTCGGCGCATCTCGGACGCCGGCGCTGGCTCCTCCCGGCCTATGGGTAGCTCTGACAGGTGGCCAGCGCAATCGGCGCCTCCTGCACGCCGTCCCATCGCCCCATCGACTGCTGCTTCTCCACGCCGTCCCCTCGCCCCGCCGGCTGCTGCTCCCCCTCGTGGGCAGCAGTGGGTGCTTGTGCCCGCCCCGTCGGCCCGGACGCGCCCGCCGCCCGCCGCGAGTGGCAGTAGGTAAGGGAGACAGAGGCTATGGAGAGCTCTGTCCGCCGCCGGTGTGAGTTACCGGAGGAGCCCGATGAGGACGAGCGGCTCCTCGCGTGTGTCTACCGCCGGTTGCTTACGACGGCGGATATGGACGCTCGGCGGCTCTGCCGGAAGAACGCCAAGGCTCTTCGGCTTGCCATTGAGCAGTCCAAGTTGGAGGCGTTGGAGAAGGCGAAGGAGGCGGCTCGGCTGGCCAAGCTCAGGCGCCAGCAGGACCGGGCCGTCCAGCGCCTGAAGGGCCTCGTCATCATCGACTCCTCCTCCGACGACGAATCAGGCGATCCACCACCAGCTGACGACGGGTACAGCTACGCCGGCGACCAGAAGGGGAAAGGGCCGGCCCGGAAGTTGCGAAGTTGATTTTAATTTCAAGTTTTAGATGTAGTATTTAGTTGTCCGTCGTTTGTGTGAACTTTGATGGATCTTTTGGAGAACTATTGTGCAATTTCTATGTCCGGAGATGATCTACGCAGTTTGCTTAATGTTGCATGCTATAGTATGGATATAGGGGTTCGGATATGAGAGACACGGATGTAGACGACGCGATTTGACGAGTGTCCGGTCACTGTCCGCGGACGCGTCTGGTGTTTGAGGGCCCGGATTTGCAAGTCTGGCTGTAGATGCTCTAATGTGTGACACGGAAATTAAGCATCTAATTAACATAAATTCAAGCATATGAAGACAACCATGGACATCAAGAAGGTGTTCGTGTGGCTAGCCCAAAAGAACAGGCTGTGGACGATAGATAAGCTGGAGAGGTGTCAATTACCACACCCTTCGATTCGCCTGCTTTTTGTTGTCAGAAGCCGGCGGAACCAGGCGATCACATGTGATCTGCCGTAACAGTACTTTGCATGTTCCATTTCCATTCTCAATGCAAAAGACGCACATAACTTGTGTTCTTGGAAAAACAATCATGGACAAGAGCTAAGGTAACGAGCGCACACAAAGCTAGTTTTTGTCTGTCAAGTCTTCGGTGGTCATCTTGTTGATGAGTTGCTGGTGAGTCCCTAGAAGTTGTGGCTCCACGGCTCGTTCACCGGCGGCAGCCGGCCGAGGTACTGCCTCGTCAGGTCGGTGGCGCAGCAGGCGGTGGCGGAGCCGACGGAGCGTCCCTGGTACGGGGTGGCGCACAGTGGCACCGACATCTGCAGCTCCTCGACCTCCCCGGAGTTGTCGACGCCTAGGAAGTCCCTGGTGAGGTGGCGGCCACCGGCGTGCATAGTCACCGAGCCTTCTGGAGTGAGCCGGAAGCTGACAGTGTCGGCGCTGACGGCCGAACCGCTACCGGTAGTCATAGGGAGGTCATCAAGGTATGTCAGGGGCTGGAACGGGGGGAGCACCTGGTGGTGTTGAGGTTCTTGGGAGAGAAACATGAGGGGGTTAGGGTTTTGAGCGTGAGGAGGGCTTGCGAAAGGGAGAAAGAGTGGCGAGCTGTTGCTTGGCATGAGCATATTGTTGATGTCGCTGCTGCTGCCGCCGCTGTTGTTGTTGTTGCAGGTGGTGGCGGCGCTGTTGTTGTTCGCAGCTGCGATGAGCCTTGCACTCTCTTCGGCTAGGGCGTCGCAGAAGGCCCTGTGGGTCAGCAGGCTGTCCTTCCTGCATGCATGCACGAGCCACACGTTAACACATATGGGATGACATGAAATAATCAGCCAAGTAGCTCAATTTGTTGGCTACCACTCGTATATATGCATGCATGAAAAATAATGTATTCAATTATTTTTTTGAACCGTGTATTCAACTTTGTTGAAGAAAAGTTCATGCCATGTGAGAGAGGGAGAGTTATGATTGAAGTCAAGGATCCGCATGCAGGTGATAGCTGGAGATGTAAATTCCATGATGATTCCTGCAGCCAGCTGCAGGTTTGTGTGTTCATACAGTATTGTGCATCTTCGACAGTTTTTCTAACAGGTCCCCACCATGCATGTACCATTTACGTACAGTGCTTGCTTGAATCTGCACCTTTAACCCCCCTTGCTAATGCAGGGAGTGTGTGCCAAGAAATGGAAGTATGAAAACGATCATACTGCAGGGGCAGGCTACCTACAAATGCCAAGTGTTTCATCAATGCCTCTTGGTTAGATCCCATATATAGGCAAGCTTTGGACAGGGCCTCGTTCTTGCACAGCCAAAATTAAGTGCTTGCTGCAGGATCGATGGTGAAGTTTTTGACCAGGAAATATTCTTTCAAGGGAAATGGGAATTCGAAAATTGCATGTTGAGCATGTAATCATGTACTAGTATGAGTGTATGACTATGAACACATCAAGTGAAAAGGGAAGCCCTACGTCTACGTGACATGCAGCGATCGATGAATTAATTGACTATGAAAAAACTTTGAATTAATTCCAAATGTATGTGTCTACGGCATGCGCGCAGTGAATCCCTTTGTAACATCTATCCTGGTGAAATCACCGACTATCGTACTGTCGGTGCCGGCCAGGCACGTACCATGAGAATTCAGATAAAAGTTCAGAGATCCTAACGAACGAACGAACAGAGATGCAAAGGGCAGCTGTGCCGAGAGAATCCAGCAGCTTGGGATACATGCGTACGTGTACGTACCTGGAGAAGAGGATGCCGCAGTCACAGCGGTACTCGCGGGTGCCGCAGTTCTTGACGTGCGCCTTCCAGTCCGAGTGCACGGCGTAGCGCTTGGCACAGCGCTCGCACTTCCACCGCTTCTCGCCGTGCTTCCGGGAGAAGTGCTTCTTGATCCCCGTGAGGTCGCCCAGCGCCCTGGCCGGGTCGTGGTGGACGCAGGTGGGCTCGGGGCAGACGTAGACGCGCTTGCGCGGCGCGCCGGAGCCGTCGCCGCCGGGCCTGGGCAGCAGCACGGTGCGCTGCCGGAGCTTCCACGGCAGGTTGTGGCCGCGGCGGTGCAGCTGCAGGTTCTGGTCCCGCTGGAAGCCCTTGTTGCAGATCTCGCACACGAAGCGGTTCGTCGCCACCAGCGTCCGCGGCGACAGCGCGATCACCTCCGCGCCAGGGTCTGCCGTACGTGCGTTCCAACAGAGAGAGAAACCACAAGAAGAAATTAATTCCCTAACCAGCTTGCTTGATGAGAGAAATCAACACGTACAGCTTCAGATTTCAGGGACCTAGCAGCTGATGATCTAGGTCTAGGGTAACTTTTCATACCTGGGTTTCCGGGCTGGCTCCTCTTCCTCTTGGCCCTGGCGGGCTCCTCCAACCCCAGCAGCAGCGGTGCCGGCCTTGGTAGCAGCGGCGTCGGCGTCGCCGCCGGCGCGAAGAGAGGGCTGAGCAGGACATGGCTGCTGAAGCCGAGGTCACCACCGTGGGAGCTGGATCCGGTGGCCTCGTGGTGGTCAGAAGAGAGATCACAGAGCATCATGTTCACACTCTCTCTCTGGTCTCTTTCTCTTTCGTCTCCCCTTCTCTCTCTCTCTGTCTCGAGGTGGATACGTGGGCTCGAGGCTACCACTGATGAGATACTGCTAGCTCAGCTTCTGCGCAGACTGCGTGTGATATGGCAGGCAGGAGACGGTGGTGGTACTGTTAGTGGGGTGAATACGACGAGGGGGGAGCTAGGAGGACAGGAGAAGCGATCCGGTTGCAGGAAAAGGCGTCAGAGAGGACGATGTGACGGAGGAGGGGTGAGGCCGAGGGTGAGGCGTTGCCTTCTGCAGGCTACTGTTGCCGCAGCCAGCCAGAATAAGAAGGGCGTGGCGCAGGCGAAAGCTAGCAAGGTGCAGTGCAGTGCCCGGCCCCCCTCTCGACTAAAAAGCTAGCCAGGCACGCCCATCCTTGCTCTACCTACCATAGTGGCATGCAGCATGCACATCACACATATCACCAGGTTAAACATGTGTGGTGAAACCATGGAGTGAATTCTACTTATCAACCAGATATTTGTCTCATCATGTGCATGCTTGATTTTACTTAGAAGCAGATTCATTTTCTGATAGAAAACAAATAGGATATATGATACATCGTCAAAGTATACCTAGGCACGGCCCATAAATCGAGACATCGACCGACCCATACATTTTTCCATAGAAAACGTCTGATTTGCCATGCATGTGTGGTGAAAACAAGAATAAATTCCACTTTTTTTTTACCATGGAGTAAATTCCACTTATCAAAACCAGATATTTGTCTCATCATGCATGCGTGATTTTATGTAAGAAGCAGATTCATTTTCTGATAGAAAATGAATAGAAGATGATACAACGTCAAAGTAGGCACGACCCATACATCGACACATCGATTGACACTACATATGGTTTATAGTTCCTCTCTTATATGCTACTCCCCCGTCCCATAATATAAGATCATTTTTTACACTACACTAGTATTTTTCTCTATTTTCCAGTACTAGTATTGAAGATTACCGCACGCGTATTCAGTGACATAGAAATCATAATGTTGCTAATGGATGCAGTGAAAAAAATAAAAATATGGTAATATTGCTATTTATGCGGTGAATTCGGGGGTAGGCGTTTTGACTCTCGGGAGCATTTGTTCCCACATGAACAGTAACCCGAAAAAAATAGTAAATGTTTAAAAAATTCTGATATTTTTGTGGATGTTCCTGTTAGTGTCGCAAGCATCCTTGACGATTATCATGCGAATTGGAGCAGCCGTGTTTCGTCGGTGAAGAGAAAAACTTCGGGGTGACATTTGGAGGTAACATTTGGTGTTCAGTTTTTTTTTTTTTTGCACATGCCAAAATGTTTAACCTTTTTCCTAAAAAATTCTAGGTAGCATTTGGATGTGACTATGAACACACAGATTTTTTTTTTGACATTTCAAAAGTTATTTTTGTATGCAGGAGCACGTGCACCCGGGAGGCAAATTGGATTTCGGGTGAATTCGTTCTATTAGTCTTGCTTTAAATCTGCAGGAGCTAGGGTTAGTATAGTAGGTGATCTTTGAGAACGTGGCTGACAACTTTCATGTTGATCGGTCTGGTTTATGGTATTTCCTCTTATGTAATTATGCTACTTACATAGTGAAGCTTTCTTGTTTGTTCCTTAACCAGATTTAGTTGATTGGTGGCAACATGACTGGCTATCTGAGGTGTTCACACTGGAGCTTGGACCGAGTTGTCACCTCTGGGTCGAGAGTAGAGGCTGAAGACTTGACCGTTGTAAGTACTAACCCTGCCTCTCTTCACTTGCTCAAGTCTTGTCAGTCAAAAATTGGTCTAGTATATGAGAGCACTCGATTTCTTCGATGCAGGTGGCGCTTGATGGGGGGCCTAAATTTTCTTTTGTCGCGTAATGGTTACCTAGATTCATAACTCTGAAGAAGATAGACCATGTCGACGTTTGTTGTCATATGCTGGTGTGGAAATGTTTCACTATATGAATTTGCTAATTCTCGTCTGACAAAGTCTCGTCTACTACTACACTACTTGATTAATCAAACAAAAAATATAAAAAAATCAATACGAATTACCGTGTAAAATCCAACGGTATAGGAGTTAGATGAGACATAGTTATTTCTCGAGCTAGACTAGAGCTAGACACACCCCTTTACTGTATATATTCTTTGGGTGACGTTTTGTTTTTGAAGTCTGATCTTTACTCAGCTCAGCTATTGGCATCTGGGTGTGGGCCGGTTTAGTCATTTCTCCTGCCAGTGTCAATTTACTGTTACCTTTAGGCCCGGGCCCGTGTGATGAATGGTAGTGTATCCTGGAACCTCTCTGTTGTTCACATGCATTTTTCTTGAGATATAAATATTGATAAACTTTACAAGGCATATCGATTAGGGTCATTATTTTTGAACTCGCATGATTTGGCTTAAGCCGCTCAAAACTATTGTTTTTCAACAGTAATAGTTAAGCAGTGGAAATGCAAATAGGAACTAGATTCCTCACCTGGTGTTGGCGGTTGTGTGGATGGATAAAAATCTGCGAAGTTACTGCACCACTTTGCGATGTAATTTACTTTGTAAACACATACACACACATAGAGAGGAGGAAAGGTTGAACAGAGCTGACTGTTCAGCACATCTGCATTAGATCCAACCAACCAGCAGATGAGGAGCCCACGGAGCCAAAGAGAATAGGAAAAGGGACACGAAATTCCCATCAATGGGGGCCATCAGATTCTCTCGCTGCACTTGATACACAAAAGAAGGAAAAGATTAAAGCCACAAGCAAGGAATTGAACAAGACCAGGCCCCTCTCCAGAATCAGAAATATTGGCAAGGAAAAGAATGCTTAATTAAGTGTGCGATCACACATCAAAGCCTCCGGAAAAAAGAAAGGCCGGCGAGAGTAGAGACAAGACTGGATGCCTGATCTGACTTTTAAGACCACACACACTGGATTTCTAGCTCTCGTCTACACAAAATGGTGTTTGAACATCAATCACTGTCTATGCATGCATGTAAACTTGAGGCCAAAATATGTAGTGGTAAAAATTAGGTCATGAAGTTGGGTAAAAATCAAAATTTAAAGAGGAACATCAATGAGATGTACAGTGGGCTCTGGGCCTTTTTGTTTTAGCTCTTCCTTTTTTAGCCCTTCCTACAATTTCCTTGGTCATCTCTGACTGCACTGCAGGTCCAACAAATTAATGCTCTTGCCCAGAATAGCAGCAGAGAAATATATCCAGCGCTGATCATTTCAGTGTACGCAGGCCTGATCTATTGATGCTCATGACATGAATTTTGTAACAACCGCACAAAGGAGGATGTAGAGAAGGAACAAATGTATGGTCAGTGGTTTTGCTGATTCTGCCCTTCTACATGATAGGTTACACCATAATGCTCTCGTCTTCTGCTAGTCTCGGAAAAACATGTTAAAATTAAGTCCATGAAGTTCAATCATATGTGTATAGTAAGAACTCTAGAGCTGCTAATGAATGAGAAGAAAACGCCTTATATTTTGTTGTATTAATATGTACTCCCTCTGTAAATAAGTATAAGACATTTTTTATCACTAACCGCCTTAATCATTAAGGATGTATTCCCTACAAACATCTTATATTTTGAGACAGAGGGAGTACTAATTAAAAAGACATAATACAACCAGTGGCAAAGCCCATCGAAGCTTCAACGTCCCCAACCACCTGACACAGCCAGTACGGTCTAGCTAGACAACCCCGCCATGCACGTACGTCTGATGATCCTATTTTTTCGACAAAGGGAATATATTAATATCGCGAAGATATCAACTACACCCGGCCTCTATACTAACAAGATGTCCAAAGGCATCAAGAATACACATAGCCAAAAAAGAAAATAAAAAGAATATAAGAAAGAAAAAAGACCCCGCCACGGCCACGATGAACAATCACTAGCAGCAGCAGCACTCTAACCACATCTCATGATCCCATGTCTATGCTATCAGCTTCGTCTAGTTTATTTTTGTTACCTTGTGGTGTCTTTATATTCTATTCCAACACCAAATCCAATTGTAGTTCTAGTCAACAAGGGAGGGGAGAAGATGGGTCGGGGTGGGAGCACTCTGGTTGGATGTGGCAAGAACTAAGAAGAGTGCATGCATGTATTCGCTGCATCTGCTTGCATGCATGCATGCATAATGATGTTCATCATGCATCTGATAGTGTCATGCTTCCTCATGCTCATGCATATGGGAGTCTGAGCTTGATCCCTGGGACCATGGCTGGCTGGCGATATGCACGCATGTGCAATCCCTAGAATTGATCGAGCGCATAGTTTGAGAAAGAATGAAAAAGACCCGAGGAGCTTCTTTATTTTCGTGCGTTGACACGCATCATCTTCATGTGCCCCACACTGGCCCTGTCGCCCTCATCACGTCTTCTCTCTTTTACTCCCAATGCAAATTAGTAGACAATGTCAAGTCTTAATCTCCTTCGGACCAGACGGTTCATTCTGCTTAGCAATCATCAGATCAGCTCAGACTGCGAGCATTTGCATGTAATTATATAGCAGAATTTATGTGGCTCTAGAAATCACATGCTGGATTAAAACTATAGTCATATTTCCTGATAAGAGGTACTCCCTCTGTACAGAAATATAAGACTTTAATTTAGGTCACAAACCTAAAATGTCTTATATTTAGTACATATTTCTCTCTTGATTAGTCCTCAATGTAATAATCAAGTCCCTCGGGGGGGGGGGGGGGGGGGGGGGAACCTGGCTCCTTTTTTTTTATCTTGATTGATTTATATGAAGGAAAAATATCATCAATCTGTAGGTGTCTTTAATCTCACACATAGGTATAGGATGTTTATACCTTTATTAGCTAATTACATCCATATGGTTGACATACTAGTAACTAGAGAGCCTGCAGCCAACATTTTGAATGGATCCCAACCAAATGCTTTTGGCAAAAGATGTGGCAGTAGGCATGCCAAAGATGAAAAGCCTAATGGTAGAATATTCGCGGTGAGATGTGGTGGATAAAGGACATAAAGCTGGACTTGCTTGGGAATAAACCTAGGGATTATATCCCACGGCAAGCATGCACGCAAAGGGAGTCGATCTGGATATACTTAGCCAGCCAGGCTTTCCAAGAAAAGCTCTATGGGAATTAGTAGGAGCAAACCCCAATACATGCCAATTGCCCTCTCAAAAGATCACTGCGTGGCTTTTTTCCTCCTTTGCTTTCCATTCTTTCTTTATTCCCCTCTTTGCCCTTTTGCAATCCAGGCATGCTTCCTGACACTTGCTTTGTGCTGCTGATTCTGGCAATCAGGGTCATGGGAGTACCTGAACTTGGCCTGTAGTCTTATATAATGAATTTTTTGATGTAGAATGTGCCTTGCAGCAAAGAAAAAGAATGTGGATGAAGTGCCTACCTCAGAAGAGTCCAAGAGCTGGCTCCTGGGAACAGTGATGATATGATAGTAGATAAACAACAGCTTTCCTGCGAATGTATCAGCAGATGCGAAGCGCCAGAGAGTGGTACTGTACCATGTTGCAGAGCCGTCTGCATTGCAGATTCATAGTTTAATCAGAGAACAGCATAAGCACAGGCAACCAACGAATCATCAAATAATCATGGACTGCTTGAGCATTGCGTGGGCGGCGGATGCCTTGCTTTCAAGTGCGTCAAGGTTTTGGTCCAGGGATTTCAGCAGCAACATCAGGATTTGGGGAGGCGGTCCCTCGCACATGTGGGAGGAGGGCATATATGTTCTTCGTGGGCACACCTCCCCAGTGCATCATCGCCGGCCCGGCCGCTGCCGAGCACGATCCCCGATGATGCTCGGAAGTGCGTGCATGAGCAACAGCAAGCCTTGAGATCCATTAGGAATTGGTCAGCTAGCCCCAAGGTTCCTCCTGAAAGGGACACCATGGGCGCCCGTGCAGCCCTACTTGTCCATTGCAGTTTGTCGTTCTACGTTGCTTGCATGCCTGTAAAGTTCAGCAGTTGCAGATCAGCACAGGTTAACCTGTAAAAGATATCGTGGCAGATATGAATTAGAAACCAGCTGGGGCTATATATCAACAGATGAACAGTCAATGAAAAGTAACAAAGTAGCAACAGATGAGCAGTAAATGGAAAGTAGCAACAGTTGTGCAGCAACATGGGGTGCATGGTGAAAAATACTCCTCGGTAAAGAAATATAAGAGCATTTAGATCACAACTTTAGTGATTTAAATGCTTTTATATTTATTTACAGAGGGAGTAGAAACCTGAGGAGCCAAAAGTAGCACATGCAGTAAAATATACTCCCTCCGTCCCAAATTTTTTGTCTTAGATTTGTCTAAATACGGATGTATCAGCTCACATTTTAGTATTAGATATATCGGTATCTAGACAAATCTAAAGACAAGAATTTTGGGACGGAGGGAGTATTTTTTTAGTGGAACTAGTGAGGTTGAGCATACATATCCCTACTTTGGTGCCACTACATGAAGTTGCATGTGGATTCTGCCAGTAATCTCATTCAATCATGCGTGGAAATATTACAGCAGTACCATTTTTCAATGAATGATACCCAGCAAACTTCGACTTGAATTCAACTTTTTTTTAATCATGTGTAGCAATTGATACATCCACAGAAACTATGAGTATGCTTAGGTACAATGTTTCCCTATTCTTTAGTATGGACAAGCTTTCTTTCACATTTCCCCGGCCCCTTGAATATACATAACTGGAAAGGTCGAAACAAATGCAGCATAACATGGTGAGATGCTCTTGGATTTGCAAGTGATGATGTAAAATGGCTACTTTTGAGGTAGAGTGTTTGCAATCCTCCAAGAATAAGGCTCCAGGATTCCCATGACCCTCAACCCAGCCACGTCGCCGGCAGGGACAACAGCTGAGATTTCTATCAGATCTTCCTTGCTCAGCTTTACCTTTACAGCCTCGAAGTTGTCATCAAGGTTCTTCACTTTTGTTGTTCCTATATTCAAAGAACAGTTAGGCACTTACACATAAATTAAATAGACACGACAGATGATATGTCTTTTACGTACTAGCAATAGTACTTTTTTTTCTAGATGAAGAACACAAGAATTTAAGGCTATGTTTGGTTACAGAGGATTAGATTCTCTGGTGGACCTAATCCTTGCAGGCCTCATTCGGCAGATGTTTTGGAGGGGATTTGAGAGATGATCCTCAAGGGGCAAAAACCTTGAAAATCTGGAAAATGCCCAACGGGCTGTTTGGCATGCAGGTTTTGTCTGGGTGAACCTCTCCGATTCCCACCAAAACCCTGCCAAGCCACGCAGTTCAGAGAACATGCCGCTGCCCTCACGAAGCAAAACGAAGCGACACAGCTTTTTGACACGTTGCCGCCACAGCCTCCGACGTGTCACGTATGTACATCTGTGTCGCCACCTCCCGTCCCACTCCATAAGGCCCCTTTCCATCCCCCATGGATCTTGGTGTGTCTAGTTTAAGGTTGGGGACTGCATTGCCATGGATCTTGGCGTGTTCTCTCATCAAGTCGGCGGTTTGAAAGTGCGGCCCGACCCAATCACTTTCCATTCCCCATGGATCTTGGCGTGTCTAGTCTAAGGTTGGGGACTGCATTGCCATGGCTTTAGCTCCCATTGCCGCGCGCATTGCTCCAGCCGCCATGACCACGCCTATCCCTCATCAAGTCGGTGGTTTGAAGGTGCAGTCCGGCCCAATCACTGGCAGGCCTAAATGTGTGCCTGCTACTGCTATCAAAATCAGTCGGTAGCGGGTGTTTTTGGGCGCTCTCATTGTTTTTTATTTTCTGTAATATGATTTCTTTAATGTTTTAGGGTAGAATTTTGTTTCCACTTTTCATGGGGATGAATTTACTTCATAACAAGACTCATGTCAAAATTTTGTCACTTTTAGGCTGACTTGCTAGGTTTAAAGCATTAAATCAATTTCTAGCTATTAAAAGGAGCAGAATGTTTTTTGACTTGAAAATAGATGTAAATTAAGTTTGAAAATGATGAAACTCTGCATGGTGTCATGATATGACCCCTAGAGGGTGTGATAATTTTTTAGAGTTATGGAAGAAATCTGTTCACGTGAAACAGAAGTCTCCAGGGAAGTATCAGGGTTCCGAAGGAAAACTGTCGGGTTTGAAGGGGAAATCAATTTTTTCATCATTTTTGTTATAAATTTCATTTCCAATATACACCATTGCAAGTCCCCTGGTCAATTTTGAGACTATTGTTTATATGATATATTTAGGGCATTAAATGCATTCATAGTTTATTTCATGGACATGGATAAAATGAACTACATGTACACAAAACTACCCATAGCACACCATTGACGACATAACTACTAGTGGCGGGCAATGCTCCACCGCTGGCCACTTGAAATGTTGTCCCACCGGCTAACCTGGGACTAGAGAACACTGGTTAGTAAATTTCAATGGCGGGCCCTTTTTTCTACCCGCTAATGCTAGCAGGCTGAAACACCAGTGGCGGAGTCCAGACTATGCCTGCTACTAATGTGACCCATCTATAAGCACTTTATAATAGTGGCTATCAGCGTTAAAGACTCATCGTAGTCAATTCGTTGAACTTGTTGATACCCCTTCACGACAAGCTAAGCTTTATGGATATGACCATTTTCATCCATGTCGGTTTTCTTCTTAAAGACCGACTTGCACCCAATGGTTGTGACCCCGGGTGGCAGATCAACAAAGTCCCAAACATGATTGTCATCCCTGGACTTCAGCTCGAATCCCATGGCATCCAGCCATGCTCGGAATCCAGGTTCATCACTACTTCTGTATACATAGCTGGTTTGTCATTGTCCAACAACAACGCATCACACACTCTACGCATTCTTTCCGACCTCCGTGGTTTCGTTTCCATTCTTCTGGCTTCAATGATCGGCTTCGTTGGGATGCGAGTCGGATTGTCCCCAAGTGGTTCCCAAATTTCTTCGAGTCGAACTGACCTCCCATTCACTACCGGAATCGCACCCTATGCCGACGGCCAGGGCCGTCGGCATAGCCCTGACTAGCCGTCGGGACAGGCCTATGCCGACGGCCATCGTCGGCAACATATCCGTCGGCGTAGCCAGGATGACCGTCGGCATAGAAAGGCCGTCGGCATAGACCCTATCCCGACGGTGTCCGTACATCTATGCCGACAGCCCTGGCCGTCGGCAACGTCATCGCCTAACGGCAGTCGCCGTCAAGTGCTGACCAACGGCTTCTCGCCATGTGGCGCCTCTATGCCGACGGCCTAGCCGTCGGCTTAGTTTGGAATAGACATGCCACGTGTCAGCAACTGGGCACTCCTGGGGCAGATCTATGCCGACGGCCTAGCCGTCGGCATAGTTTCAAACTAAGCCGACGGCTAGGCCATCAGCATAGACCTGCCACGTGTCAGCCACTGGGAGCTCACGCCAGGCCTATGCCGACGGCCAGGCCGTCGGCATAGTTTCTGTCCAGTTTTTTTTTCTTTTTTGTGTTTCTTTTCAGCTCAATTAATTTGAATATACACAGCATATATAAGAAGCAGCATCACGTAACAATAAGTTTCACCCCAAACCGAGCGCAAATTTGGCCCGGGGATGGGTCAAAAACGGACGGAATCCGGACATTTGTCCGTTTGAGGCCGCGTGCTGGGCCGCCTCGTTTGTCCCTTTTGCCCCAAACGGACAGGATAGGGTCGCATGGTGGAGTTGGCCTTATGCGCCGGTTGGCAGGCATTTTTAATTGGGCCGGCCCGTTACGTTCTCTTTTTGCTGGTTTTGAACCAGCAAAAATTGTGTGCCGACGGGGATTCGAACACACGATCAAGTAGTTGAAAGCGCACTGCTGTAGCCACCAGGGACACCCGCTCGAGCGTGTAAAGTTAGCTCGTTTTTCTCTTTTTTACTTTGTCCTTCAGTTCGGTTTCATTTTTATTCTTTTTCTTTTTTCTTCTTTTTCTCATCTTTTTTTGTTTACTTTAGTGCGTGTTTTTTTTTCAAATTCGATGAACTTTTTTCAGAACCGATGAACCTTTCAGAATCGATAACTTATTTTCAAATTCGATGAACTTCTTTTAATTGAATGAACTTTTTTGGAATTTGATGTAATTTTTTTTGCAAAATCAATGAACTTTTTCAAAAACCCATGAACTTTTTCCATATCCGATGAACTTTTTCCAAATCCGATGAACTTTTTTCAAATCTGATGAACTTTTTAAAATTGTTGTGAACTTTTTGCAAAAAAAATCAAATCCGATGAACTTGTTTGAAAAGTTGGTGAACTTTTTCGAATTTGATGAACTATTTTTCAAATCCGATGAACTTTTTTTCAAATCCGATGAACTTTTTTTAAATTGTTGTAAACTTTTTGCAAAAAAAAATTCAAATTCGATGAACTTTTTTGAAAAGTTGGTGAACTTTTTTGAAAAGTTGGTGAACTTTTTCGAATTTGATGAACTATTTTTCAAATCCGATGAACTTTTTTGAAATTCAATGAACTTTTTCCAAATTTCGGATTTGGAAAAAGTTCATCGGATATGAAAAATAGTTCATCAAATTCGAAAAAGTTCACCAACTTTTCAAACAAGTTCATCGGATTTGATTTTTTTTGCAAAAAGTTCACAACAATTTTAAAAAGTTCATCGGATTTGGAAAAAGTTCATCGGATATGGAAAAAGTTCATGGGTTTTTGAAAAAGTTCATCGATTTTGCAAAAAATTTACATCAAATTTCAAAAAAGTTCTATCAACTAAAAGAAGTTCATCGAATTTGAAAATAAGTTATCGATTCTGAAAAAGTTCATCGGTTCTCAAAAAAGTTCACCGAATTTGAAAAAAGCCACGCACTAAAGTAAACAAAAAAAGATGAGAAAAAGAAGAAAAAAGAAAAAGAATAAAAATGAAACCGAACTGATTGACAAAGTAAAAAAGAGAAAAACGAGCTAACTTTACATGCTCGAGCGGGTGTCCCTGGTGGCTACAGCAGTGCGCTTTCAACTACTTGATCGTGTGTTCGAATCCCCATCGGCACAAAATTTTTGCTGGTTCAAAACCAGGAAAAAGAGAACGTAACAGGTCGGCCCAATTAAAAATGCCTGCCAACCGGCGCATAAGGCCAACTCCACCGCGCGACCCTATCCTGTCCGGCCCTGTCCGTTTGCGGCAAAAGGGACAAACGAGGCGGCCCAGCACGCGGCCTCAAACGGACAAATGTCCGGATTCCGTCCGTTTTCGACCCATCCCCGGCCCAAACTTGCGCTCGGTTTGGGGTGAAACTTATTGTTACGTGATGCTGCTTCTTATATATGCTGTGTATATTCAAATTAATTGAGCTGAAAAGAAACAGAAAAAAGAAAAAAAAACTGGACAGAAACTATGCCGACGGCCTGGCCGTCGGCATAGGCCTGGCGTGAGCTCCCAGTGTCTGAAACGTGGCAGGTCTATGCTGATGGCCTAGCCGTCAACTTAGTTTGAAACTATGCCGACGGCTAGGCTGTTGGCATAGATCTGCCCCAGGGAGTGCCCAGTTGCTGACATGTGGCATGTCTATTCCAAACTAAGCCGACGGCTAGGCCGTCGGCATAGAGGCGCCACATGGCGAGAAGCCGTTGGTCAGCACTTGACGGCGACCACCGTTAGGCGATGACGTTGCCGACGGCCAGGGCCGTCGGCATAGATGTACGGACACCGTCGGGATAGGGTCTATGCCGACGGCCTTTCTATGCCGACGGTCATCCTGGCTACGCCGACGGATATGTTGCCGACGATGGCCGTCGGCATAGGCCTGTCCCGACTGCTAGTCAGGGCTATGCCGACGGCCCTGGCCGTTGGCATAGGGTGCGATTCCGGTAGTGAATGGGAGGTCAGTTCGACTCGAAGAAATTTGGGAACCACTTGGGGACAATCCGACTCGCATCCCAACGAAGCCAATCATTGAAGCCAGAAGAATGGAAACGAAACCACGGAGGTCGGAAAGAATGCGTAGAGTGTGTGATGTGTTGTTGTTGGACAATGACAAACCAGCTATGTATACAGAAGTGATGATGAACCTGGATTCCGAACATGGCTGGATGCCATGGGATTCGAGCTGAAGTCCAGGGATGACAATCATGTTTGGGACTTTGTTGATCTGCCACCCGGGGTCACAACCATTGGGTGCAAGTCAGTCTTTAAGAAGAAAACCGACATGGATGAAAATGGTCATATCCATAAAGCTTAGCTTGTCATGAAGGGGTATCAACAAGTTCAACGAATTGACTACGATGAGTCTTTAACGCTGATAGCCACTATTATAAAGTGCTTATAGATGGGGTCACATTAGTAGCAGGCATAGTCTGGACTCCGCCACTGGTGTTTCAGCCTGCTAGCATTAGCGGGTAGAAAAAAGGGCCCGCCATTGAAATTTACTAACCAGTGTTCTCTAGTCCCAGGTTAGCCGGTGGGACAACATTTCAAGTGGCCAGCGGTGGAGCATTGCCCGCCACTAGTAGTTATGTCGTCAATGGTGTGTTCTGGGTAGTTTTGTGTACATGTAGTTCATTTTATCCATGTCCATGAAATAAACTATGAATGCATTTAATGCCCTAAATATATCATATAAACAATAGTCTCAAAATTGACCAGGGGACTTGCAATGGTGTATATTGGAAATAAAATTTATAACAAAAACTACGCCGCTACGCCGCTAGCCACTACTCCGCGTCCACTGTCCGCCATCTACATGCTGAGAAGCCTGTAGAAACGGGTGTAGTCGCCGCCGCCGCCGTCGTCGTCGCGTCATCGTCACGCGCCCCGCCGGAGCCACCACCGTCCCTGCTGCAACCCTGCCCAGGGTCATCGACGCGCGGCCGGGAGGCATCAATGGAGCATCAATGCAGGCTGACCGGCGCCGTAGCGCGGCAGCCTTGGCATTGATTCCTGCGGGAACCGAGACGATGACGACGATGAAGCGGCATCTCGCTGACTAG
Source organism: Triticum aestivum (assembly GCF_018294505.1). Classification (NCBI taxonomy): domain Eukaryota; kingdom Viridiplantae; phylum Streptophyta; class Magnoliopsida; order Poales; family Poaceae; genus Triticum; species Triticum aestivum. The sequence continues at coordinate 163,722,866 of NC_057810.1, forward strand.
GCGGGCCCGCCCCCCGTTCGCGCCAAAACCGCTCGCCCCGGCGCCCCCAGCGCGCCGGATTCGGCCTGGGTCCGCCGGCACTAATTTCGGCCCAAACCGGCGAAAAACGGGCTCTTGGGGGCGCGACTGGGCCGTTTATTCGGTGCTAGCGTGAAAAAATCGCTTTGGGGGCCGTGTTGGGGGTGCGGCTGGAGATGCTCTAACTATGTCTGGAAAAACAGCAGGAGCTATAGGCAAATCCTATTCGGCGCCCGTTGCAGGCATCGGCGCAAACGGGCGCACACCCCTCCCTCCTTCGTGCGTCTTCTTGGGCCCGGCCCATCGCCCCTTTCTTTTTTCTGTTGTAAAGCACAAAAAAAAATGCTAGCATCAAGGGAAATCGAACCCAAGTCCTCCTCGTCGTTCCCACCATTCACTAACCACCCCACCATCCTTACATCTTGTGTTCAGGAATAGCTTCTTCACTCTTTTCTTTTCATGTATTTTTTTCGTTTTTCTTGTTCATTCGGAATGGTTTTGTTCGGTGCTTTTTTCATTTTGTTCATGTGAATGAACTAGTTTTCAAATTGATGAACTTTTTTTTGAATTGGATGAACTTTCTTAAAATTTGATGAACTTTTTCCAAAATCGATGAACTTTTTCCAAATTTGATGATTTTTTTAAATTCGATGAACCTTTTTCGAATTCGATGAACCTTTTTCGAATTCGATGAACTTTCTCAAATTCGATGAACTCTTTTCCAAAATTCGATGAACTCTTTTCCAAAATCAATAAACTTTTTTCAAATTTGTGAACTATTTTAAACATTGATTTTTGTGAACTTTTCTGAAATCAATGAACTTTTTTGAAAATCGATAAACTCTTTTGAGATTGATGAACTTTTTTGAAAATCTATAAAATCTTTTTGTGAATCGATGAACTTTTTGCTCAAAATCAATGAAATTTTTTCAGGTTTTCTAGACTTTTTAAAAAATCGATGAACCTTTTCAGATTTTGTGAACTTTTTCTGAAAATTGAACTTTTTTCAGATTCGTGATTCTTTCCAAAATCTGTGGACTTTCGAAAAAAAAATAATATTTTTGTCAAAGAAATCACGTTTTTCTAAAATATTTTTATGTAATTCAAAAATCTTCGTGGCTACGGTCGTTTGTTCTTATGCACCGTCGCGCTGTTAAATTTCAGAAATTCTTCGTAGCTCGACTGGTTTGCGAACCACATACTTAATGTGTTAGTCGCGAGTTCGATTCCACAACTGCCCTATATTTTTTGGGTTTTCTTTTTCGCGCTACTACCTGCGTGTTCGTGGGCTGGCCCATACAAGGACCCGCGTGGGCGCCAGAAATTCCAACCGGCGCTGAAGGCGCCGGTTAGGAGCTCTCATAACGGACGTCCCAAAGCTTCTCTAAAAATCGGCTATCCAACACTCCTCGAAGGGTTTGACCCACCCCGAACCACCTTTTTCTTTCTTTATTTTTTCTTTTCTCTTCCTTCATCCCCATCAATTATATATGCATGTGACCGGATAATTTCAAGACAAAAGTGAGGGACATGGCTGTAGGTATGCACACAACAAGGGCTTAAAACGGACATGCCTAGACACTGTCCCCCCGGACATTTGAGGTCCCAAATTTGCCCATTGTAACAGTAAATGCCCTAAGAGTCAACAAATGTACCGTAGCGAATCGGTTGTTGTAGCGAACCAATGTAATATAGCGCTCTAGCATCCAATTTTTAAAAATTGAAGATTTTTTCTAAAATGAACAATTTTTTAAATCCCAACATTTAATGAAATTCTTGACCATTTTTTGGAAATCACAAACAAAATTTTAAATTATGAACATTATTTAAAAGAATTGAATGTGTTTCAGAAAAAAGTTTAGAAAATGATCATCCTTTATTAGAAAATGTTTAGTCTGTATTGGAAATTTTTTTCACCATGTAAAAAAATGTTCAATGTGTATTTGAAAAAATGTTCATCATATATTATCAAAAGTTAAGCACATATTCGAAAATATTCACCTCATATTAGAAAATAATGCTTATAATATAAAAACTATATAAAACTGTGCAAACTGAAAGCAACTAGAATAAAAAATCAAATGTGAAAATCAAAAAATTAATTAAATTAAAAGAAAAAACAGAAACAAATAATGACACAAGGAAAAAAAACAGCAACAGCGAGGGACCGAGAATAAAACAACGAACACACGCATACATGGGCCGATCCTCCTTGCGCCGCGACAAGCATGGCCTCAGCGAAGCCATGACTTTTGATGCTCGCGGCGGCCCCGAATCATACGAAGAATAAGGGGACACTTCTCCCGAAATCACTAGTTGAGGAGTACACGTTGCGAAGATCACTTTAACTTTCCCAGGTTGCGACAAGTGGTGTGCTGCATGTGCGCCACTTGTCGCAACCCGGGAGGTTTCCCTTTTTTCGTAGACCCGTTTATTCAAAACGTTTTATCTCTTAAACCGTGCGTTCAAATCTCGAACCGCTTTCATCATTGGATTCTTCGCGTCGAGATCTTCAAAATTAGATCCCATGTTGATAGGTTATGACAAACTTTTTTTCACGAAAAAATCGGATGAAAAAACCGCACCGGGAGCACGGGTTTTTTCCCTTTCCGAAAGAGGCACGTCCGTGCCTCTCACCACATTACAACTGTGCCTCTCGCGCCCAGAGCACGACATCGGTTTTTACCCTTTTTCTTTCTTGGTTTTTCCTTTGTATTCTATTTTGTTTATTTTCTCTGGTGTTTTCTTGTTTCTTTCTTAATTTTCATCGGCCTTCTTCTTTTCTCTTTAATTTTGTTTTGCTTTTCTTGGTTTTCTTCATTTCCTCATGGGTTTTCATGTTTTTTTGTTTGGTTTTTTGTTTTTCTTCCATTTCATCGGTTTTTACCCTTTTTCTGAAAAACATTTCTACATTTTTCATACATATCTTTACATTTTTAATGTACATCACGGATATTTTTTATAGATGTTCAACATTTTCCAAAATACATTATTATTATTTTTACAAAATTATGCTTGATGACTACTTTTTTAATACACAATGTACATTTATCAGGAACATTTTTAATGCATGTTTTACATTTTAAAATATAAGATTAACATTTTATTATACATGATCAACAATTTTTAAATATTATGTTTTCGCCTTTAAAATTTTAACATGAGGAACATTCTTTTGTACACGTTTAAATATTTTGAAATAGATAACGTTTTTCCAAATTTTTGTGTTTGATGACTACTTTTCACACATTCTATAATTTTGGTATGTATTAGGAACATGTTTTATACGCGGTTAACATTTTTTAAATTATAAGTATTATATATTTGATACAGAATAAACATTTAAAAAAATTGTGTTTTTATGTACATTTTTTCAATACACGTTTGGAAATTTTGGGTGCTCATTAGGAACAATTTTTAAACACACTGACCATTTTTTAAATAGATTATTAACCTTTTTCAAATTTTGATTTTTTAAATACTTGATCAACTTTTTTCTCTCACACACACTTTTACCATGTATAAAAAAAATTGTATAGAGAGGATTGGATGTATACAGAAAATTAAAAAGGCACATCAATTAATTCGCAAAATAGACGCGACGAGGGCGGCTAACCCTTTTGCCTCTCCTCCAAGCGATCAAGGCGGCTAGGGTTTCCGCCTCTTGTCGGCACCGTCGTTAATCTACCTCCTCTCATGTGGTTTTAGGGCCATGGGACGCGGTGTATTACTACTAGGGAAAAGTCTAATAGTAGCATGGGTTTAATGCCTATTAGTAGTGCGGGGTCCGGCGCTACTAGTAAGGCGCTACAGCTACTTCTTAGCAGTAGCGCCGGCAACACATGCTACTGCTAAAACGTATAGCCGTAGTGTGTGTAGTTTCCGGCGCTACTACTAATCTAGCTATTAGTAGCGTGCTTTTAATCCAGCACTACTAGTATTCTGTTTTTCAATTTTTGTTTTGTTTCTAGTGTATTTATACGCCGTTATACAAATTTTGATACAATACTAATTAAGAGGTTATATCATTATGTCCATGATGAATTAATATATAATTATGAGGAAGAAACTTGGATTAGATTCATTTGGATGAATCAAAAGTTGAGTTAGGACAACGATCCTACTAATTCAACTTTTGGTCACTTTTGATCCATCCACATGAATCTTATCCGCGTTACTTCCGCCAATGATATAATAATTAATCATGATCATAATAACAAATCATCATGATAATCATGATCAACATCATCATCATATTAATATAAAAACTCTTGCATCATATCATCACCAACAACACTAGCTAATAATCATCATAGTCATTACCACCAACACTATTTAATCATCATAGTCATAGTGTAGTTATCTAATCACCACCAACACTAGCTAATAATAATCATCATAGTCATTACCATCAACACTAGCTATTTAATCATTATAGTCATAGTGTAGCACATCATCATCTTCAAAATCATTCTAGCTAGCTAATCACTCTTGCTGCTCTCTCTCAAGTAAAATAGCATAAAACATGTGTAGCACTCCTGCTTCATCATATTGGAGAATGCAGATGAACCTGTCTCCTAATTGTGAGCCGCGCTTCTGATTGTTGCCCCCTAGTACTTTTCTGTTGCGATCCTTCACAATTTTGCTCCAGTCTTTGACTATTAAGACTTGCTCGCTTTGAGAAATCATGAATGCACTCATGTGCAATGCAAGATGTCTTGGTCATAAGCTAATCATTGTCATGCGACCTTTAGGCTCGATCCAACAAGGCACAACATTCATCGGGAGTTCCTATTGAAGAAAATCGTAGTAACATACTTAGCAATGAAGTTTAGCTTAAAAAATAATGTATGCAAAAGATGCACTGAGGACAAATAGTAAAAGTCTCACCATCTTTCCTAAATAGATGTGACCGTAGTTCAATACGCACACTAGTGGTCGCACATATCGAGTACTAATATTTCAAAGTCCAGGAAAATAACCTTTCTTGACAGTATCAAGATCCTCAAGCCATGAAACATAATGACTTATCTCCTCACAGTTTAGTTCAGCCCCGAGACAGTAGTAGGTGTTGTCTACCAAGAGTCAGACATGTTTGCTTGAATGGAAATAAGGTGCCAATAGAAATTAGTTGTCAACTATTTTTAAATAAACAATATAAATTACTTAATAAATATGGTTGAGAAACTCACATATAGGTAGAACTGGAGGCGTCTACACATCGACCCAGATGTCAATATTACCTTCAATTTCATTTTCCGGACGAATATCAAAGGTGATAGGTGTATTAGGCTCAAATGCATATGCCTTGCATAGTGCTTTCCAATTTGAGCATTCAAAATGGGAGTAATTCTCTGTATTGTATAATTTTACGGCAAAAGTATAACCGTGCCCGGTCCTCAAGTGAACTCTCTTTACCTCCATACTTTTCGTAGTACTAAAACCAATCTTATCCATGACATAAAATCTTGCATGTCAGGGGATACGCTAGTAGAATTGAAAAAAATTAAAATTATAAGTTGAAGCAAAAGAAGCAGAAGCCATGCTTAATTACAAAAAAGACTTGTCAATGTGACTTAGTGTAACCACTTCGAAGGTCTCATCCAGCATGATGCTGAAGCGCCTACCACCAACTAGGTGAGGCATGTCGCACAGGCCGTGCTCGTCTTCGCAGTATTCGCACATACCGTATTCCCTTTCATCGTCAGACATTTTCTATGTTCATAGTTGAAACATTGAAAAACGATTGAAGACAACCAGGAAACTCAACACATAGATCACTATTACTCAATATGCAATAGGTTGACTTTAGGTCTGTCGAGTCTTTCTTCCTAAACTCTCATCTCACATATATGGTGGGCACTCCCTCTCTGATATTGCGACCACCGGTGATGGTCGCTACTCCTCCTTTCCCTAGTGCATCACAAATATCTAGCACAAGGAAAAGAAGGAGAAGCGACCCCCATGATAACAGTCGGGATTCTTCCTCACTCATATATATATATGGTGGACACACTCTTTCACTTTAAAACACACAAGGAGCCAAAATAGACCTAAAGTCAACCCATTCCATATATCGAGCAATGAGATAGAAAAAATGCCCTATGTTTTGCCGAAATATCATTGAATTCCCGTTCTGGCAAATCACAAGAACTCGATATGTCCTACATTGTAGCACAAGTCATGCTAAAATTTATGAAAAAATTCGGCATGACCTTTGCTAAAGACAGGACATATCGAGCGCCTGAAATTTGCTGGAACGGAAACGAATCAACATTTCGGCAAAACATAGGCCACTCAGAGGTACATTGCAAACAAGAACACCAAGACATCCTCTATATTCAAAATGCATCATCATCGACATCAATAACATGGCGACTAGCACTAGCATTTTCATCATCGACATTTACACGCATTATCATCTATATCAATGATTACCCACAAGTATAGGGGATCAATTGTAGCCTCTTTCGATAAGTAAGAGGGTCGAACCCAACAAGGAGCTAAAGGTAGAACAAATATTCCCTCAAGTTCTATTGACCACCGATACAACTCTACGCACGCTTGACGTTCGCTTTACCTAGAACAAGTATGAAACTAGAAGTACTTTGTAGGTGTTGTTGGATAGAATTGCAAGATAATAAAGAACACGTAAATAAAAAGCAGGGGCTGTTTAGATAAAGAAGCAATAAAGTTAGTATAGCGAGTGTGGAAAAGTGGTGGTAGGAGTTGTGAAGTCCCTAAGCAATTGACTACTTTACTAGACCGATAGCAAGTTTTATGTGGGAGAGGCATAAGCTAACATACTTTATCTTCTTGGATCATATGCACTTATGATTGGAACTCTAGCAAGCATCCACAACTACTAAAGATCATTAAGATAAAACCCAACCATAGCATTAAAGTATCAAGTCCTCTTTATTCCCATACACCATGACCCACTTATCCGTGTTTGTGTTTCAGTCACTCACGCAACACAGACAATAAGCAAACCATGAACATATTGCAAAACCTACAACGGGGACCCCTCACGCTTTGCGACATGGAGAGCACCATAGGACAACAACATAACCACAAGCAAATTAAACCAATCATAGCATTCACCAATTACCAATAGGACAATAAAAATCTACTCAGACATCATAGGATGGCAACACATCATTGGATAATAATATGAAGCATAAAGCATTATGTTCAAGTAGAGGGTACAGCGGGTTGCGGGAGAGTGGACCGCTGAATATAGATGGGGGAAGGTGATGGAGATGTTGGTGAAGATGACAGAGGTCTTGGTGTGGATCGCGGTGATGATGATGGCCCCCGGCGGCATTCCGGCGCCACCAGAAGCGAGGGGGAGAGAGCCCCCTTCTTCTTCTTCTTCCTTGACCTTCTCCCTAGATGGGAGAAGGGTTTCCCCTCTGGTCCATGGTCTCCATGGCGTGGGAGGGGCGAGAGCCCCTCCGAGATTGGATATGTCTCTCTGTCTCTCACTGTTTCTGCGTTCCCAGATTCTGCCCTTTCATCATTTCTTATATTCCCGGAGATCCGTAACTTTGATTGGATTGAAACCTTTGCCATGATTATTTTCTTCGGAAATTAGCTTTCTTGCGGCAAAAGAAGAGCAACAACCGCCTTACGGGGGTGCCCATGAGGGTCAGGGGCACGCCCCCTGCCTCGTGGCCCCCTCGAGTACCGTCTTGCGTTGATTCTTCTTCCCAAAAATCATAAATATTCCAAAAATATTCTCAGTCCATTTTTATCCCGTTTGGACTCCGTTTGATATGGGGTTTCTGCGAAACATAAAACATGCAACAAACAGGAACTAGCACTGGGCACTGGATCAATACGTTAGTCCCAAAAATAGTATAAAAAGTTGCCAAAAGTATATGAAAGTTGAATAATATTGGCATGGAACAATCAAAAATTATATATACGACGGAGACTTATCAGCATCCCCAAGCTTAATTCCTACTCGTCCTCGAGTAGGTAAATGATAAAAAAAGATAATTTTTGATGTGGAATGCTACCTAGCATAATCTTGATCATGTAATCTAATCATGGCATGAATATTAAGACACGAGTGATTCAAAGCAATAGTATATCATTTGACATAAAAACAATAATAGTCAGGCATCCCAACAAACAATCATGCCTTTCAAAATATCAATGCTTACAGAACGTTATCCCTACAAAATCATATAGTCTTTTATGCTCCCTTTTCTTAACACAAGGTAACCCTCATGCCTGTCCCGGTGTCAGCCAAGCAATTGGTTCATACTTTTTAACGTGCTTCAGCTTTTTCAACCGTCACGCAATACATGAGCGCAAGCCATGGATATAGCACTACAGGTGGAATAGAGTATGATGGTGGAGGTTGTGTGGAGAAGACAAAAAGGGAGAAAGTCTCACATAGACGCGGCTAATTATTAGGCTATGGAGATGCCCATCAATTGATGTCAATGCAAGGAGTAATGCAACAGATGCACTGGAGCTATAAGTGTATGAAAGCTCAAACTGAAACTAAGTGGGTGTGCATCCAACTTGCTTGCTCATGAAGACCTCGGGCCTTTGAGGAAGCCCATCATCGGAATATACAAGCCAAGTTCTATAATGAAAATTTCCACTAGTATATGAAAGTGATAACTCAAGAGACTCTCTATATGAAGAACATGGTGCTACTTTGAAGCACAAGTGTGGTAAAAGGATAGTAACATTGCCCCCTCTCTCTTTTTCTCTCATTTTTTTATTTTCTATTTTTTTGGTGGGCTTCTTTGTCCTCTCTTTTTTATTTGGGCTTCTTTGGCCTCTTTTATTTTTCATAAAGTCTGGAGTCTCATCTCGACTTGTGGGGGAATCATAGTATCCATCATCTTTTTCTCACTGGGGCAATGCTCTAATAATGATGATCATCACACTTTATTTACTTACAACTCAATATTACAACTCGATATCTAGAACAAAGATATGACTCTATATGAATGCCTACGTCGGTGTACCAGGATGTGCAATGATCTAGCGTAGCAATGACATCAAAACAGACAAGCCATGAAAACATCATGCTAGCTATTTTACGATCATGCAAAGCAATATGACAATGAATGCTCAAGTCATGTATATGATGATGATGGAAGTTGCATGGCAATATATCTCGGAATGGCTATGGAAATGCCATGATAGGTAGGTATGGTGGTTGTTTTTAGGAAGATATAAGGAGGCTTATGTGTGATAGAGCGTATCATATCACGGGGTTTGGATACACCGGCGAAGTTTGCACCAACTCTCGAGGTGAGAAAGGGCAATGCACGGTACCGAAGAGGCTAGCAATGATGGAAGGGTGAGAGTGCGTATAATCCATGGACTCACATTAGTCATAAAGAACTCATATACTTATTGCAAAAGTTTATTGGCCCTCGAAGAAAAGTACTACTACGCATGCTCCTAGGGGGGAGGTTGGTAGGAGTTAACCATCGCGCGCCCCCGACCTTCACGCAAAGATAAATGATCAAAATACAATGCGCACCAATTTGGTTACATAGTTAGGAGACCATACGTGCATGCTTCGGGAATCACAAACCTTAACACCAATATCCTTACTAAACACAACCATCTACTAGAACCTCCCACATATTATCATCTCTATATCGCAAAACTATTGCAAGGAATCAAACATATCATATTCAGTGATCTACAAGTTTTATGTAGGATTTTATGACTAACCATGTGAATGACCAATTCATGTCATCTCTCTAAATAGATATAAGTGAAACAAGAGAGTTTAATTCTTTCTACAAAAGATATGCCCATGCTCTAACAATTATAAGTGAATCAAAAGAGCATTCTACAAATGGCGGTTTTCTATGTGAAGAGAAACAGGCAATCCAAACTTCAAATGATATAAGTGAAGCACATGAAGCATTCTATAAAGCCATACTCAAAAGATTTAAGTGAAGTGCAATGAGCATTCTATAAATCAACCAAGGACTATCTCATACCAGCATGGTGCATAAAATGAAAAGTGAAAACTAAATGCAAAAGACGCTCCAAGATTTGCACATATCGCATGAACGAAATGAATCCAAAAACATACCGATACTTGTTGAAGAAAGAGGGGATGACTTCCGGGGCATCCCCAAGCTTAGACGCTTGAGTATCCTTGAATATTTACTTGGGGTGCCTTGGGCATCCCCAAGCTTGAGCTCTTGCCTCTCCTCCTTTTCCTCATATCGAGACCTCCTCGATCTTCGAACACTTCATCCACACAAAACTTCAACAGAAAACTCGGTAAGATCCGTTAGTATAATAAAGCAAATCACTACTCTAAGTAATGTTGAAAACCAATTCATATTTTGTTTTTGCATTATAGCTACTGTAATTTGACTTTTCCATGGCTTAATCCACTCATAGAAATTGATAGTTTCATCAAAACAAGCAAACTATGCATCAAAAACCGAATCTGTCAAAACAGAAAGTCTGTAGCAATCTGAACATTCACCAACTTCTGTTAGCCCAAAACTTCTACCAAAATTAGGAAAAATAAACAATTTTTACAGCAAGACAGTGCAAAAAGTTTCAGAACAGTTTGACGTTCCAGTAAAAAATGTAAAATCGCGCACTACAACGAAAGTTTCTGTCCTGCACCGTACAAACCAACAAGCATTGTAAACATCCTAAAGGCAAACCTTAGCACATTATTTTTATAATACAATGGAATTGTACAAGGGGATAATTATTTTTGTTGAAAAGTTTCTGTAATCAAGATTCACAAAGTTTCTGTGAGCATGAACAAAGTTCAAGGAGCTCCCCCACTTCAACAATGCTTGTCTCTCTCACTTTCACTTTCCTTTTTGAAAAGTTTTGGGTTCCCCTCTTTATTTTTTTTGTTTTTAAACTATATAAAAGCACTCAACAGAAATAAATGACTCTCTAAAACTTCCGGGTTGTCTCCCTGGCAGCGCTTTCTTTAAAGCCATTAAGCTAGGCATATAGTGCTCAAGTAATGGATCCACCCGGATCCCAAGGTATATCAAAGCCAATTTTAATTAACAATGATTTGTGATTCAGTAGTGAGCACCAAGTAACATATATCATGCAACAACGAAGTCTAAATCTCTTCCTATGCATCGGCATGTCATAAAAGAGTAATTCATGCACACCAAGTAAAGGCCAATGCATAGTATAAGCAGTTTCTTGCAATTTTATCATGTGGGAAACATAGAGAGGTGGAGATATAGTTCCTCTCTCATAATAATTGCAAGTAGGAGCACGAAGCACATGCATATTATCTCTATCAAAATCATCATGTGTAGTAGTAAAACGCAACCCATCAATATAATCCTTAATAAGCACAAACTTCTCTGATATAGTGTAGTTTGGAGAATTCAAAAAGATAATAGGACTATCATGCGTGGGTGCAATAGCAACAATTTCATATTTAACATAAGGAACTATAGCAAGTTCATCTCCATAAGCATAATTCATATTGGCATGTTGGCCACAAGAATAGCAAGCATCATCGAAAAGGGGTATTTCAAGAGAATCAACGGGATCATAACAATCATCATAGCAATCATCCTTCGGTAAGCACGAAGGGAAATTAAACAATGTATGAGTTGAAGAGTTACTCTCATTAGAAGGTGGGCACGGGTAGCTAATACGCTCTTCCTCCTTTTGTTCTTCTCTCTCCTCATCATCTTTTTCATCCAATGAGCTCACAGTTTCATCAATCTCTTCTTCCATACCATAGACTCCTGCAAAATATTAGTCTCTTCTTGGACAGCGGAGGAGTCCTCAATATATGGTTTAACATAGGCATTAGAAGCATAATTATCATAACAATATTTAAGTATGGCAAAATTTTCAGATTTGTAAAGAGTAGCATCATACTTTCCAATCAAAGAAGCAATTTCATAAGCACCCTTAAAAGCAACAAATTCTTCAATTTGTTGAACATCATAGTAATTATAAACACCCTTAGCATACGAAGATACGATTCCATTATCACTAAACTCACATTGGTAGGGAAGGTGTTTCTTAGGGTCTTCAGAACAACAAGTAAAATCATATATTTCACATAAATTCCAAGCATAGCATTGCAAACGATGAATTTGATCCAGTAAAAGTTTCCCTTTTTAGATATGCGGTGTCGCACATAACAAGCATGCTCATCTAAAGATTTGCCCTCAACTAAGCTAGTTGGGGTTTCAGCACGAGCACATAGGGATCGAAGATGATCCAAGTAAAAAGCTTCAGGAGTGTGATAGATTTTGAGTGGTTCTTCAACCATTGGTGTCAGTAGGTACAACTAATTTTTTTGGTATTTTCGTGTTCCATATCCATAACTAAAGATAGAGAATAACTAGAACAACAAATAAAAATTACTTAGTGATAAAGCAAACAAGCACACACGAGAATATTCACCCCACGCTATGACTACCCGGCAACGGCGCCAGAAAAAGGTCTTGATAACCCACAAGTATAGGGGATCAATTGTAGCCTCTTTCGATAAGTAAGAGTGTCAAACCCAACGAGGAGCTAAAGGTAGAACAAATATCCCCTCAAGTTCTATCGACCGCCGATACAACTCTACGCACGCTTGACGTTCGCTTTACCTAGAACAAGTATGAAACTAGAAGGACTTTGTAGGTGTTGTTGGATAGATTGCAAGATAATAAAAGTACGTAAATAAAAAGCAGGGGCTGTTTAGATGAAGAACAATAAAGTTAGTTATAGCGAGTGTAGAGAGCTTTTTGTCACGAGAAAGTTATTTGTCCCTAGGCAATCGATAACTAAACCGGTAATCATTATTGCAATTTTATTTGAGGGAGAGGCATAAGCTAACATACTTTATCTTCTTGGATCATATGCACTTATGATTGGAACTCTAGCACGCATCCGCAACTACTAAAGATCATTAAGGTAAAACCCCAGCCATAGAATTAAAGCATCAAGTCCCCTTTATCCCATACGCAACAACCCCCTTACTCGGGTTTATAAGTCCCCTTTATCCCATAGGCAACAACCCCCTTACTCAGGTTTATGCTTCTGTCACTCAAGCAACCCACTATAAGTGAATCATGAACATATTGCAACACCCTACAGCGGGAATCCCTCACGCTTGCGTGACACGGAGAGCACCATAGGACATCACCAATAATAAAACATGCAACTCAAACCAATCACGATCATCAATTAATCCATAGGACAAAATGGGTCTACTCAAACATCATAAGAATAGCCATACATCATTGGGAAATAATATATAGCATTCAGCACCATGTTTAAATAGAGATTACAGCGGGTAAAAGAGAGGTTACACCGCTGCATAGAGGGGGGAAGAGTTGGTGATGAAGGCAGTGAAGTTGTTGGTGTAGATCGTGGTGATGATGATGGCCCCCGGGGGCGTTCCGGTGCCACCGGAAGCAAGGGGGAGAGAGCCCCCCTTCTTCTTCTTCTTCCTTGACCTTCTCCCTAGATGGGAGAAGGGTTTCCCCTCTGGTCCTTCGCTCCCATGGTGTGGGAGGGGCGAGAGCCCCTCCGAGATTGGATCTGTCTCTCTGTCTCTCTCTGTTTCTGCGTTCCAGGATTCTGCCCTTTCACCGTTTCTTATATATCCGGAGATACGTAACTCCGATAGGATTGAAACCTTCACCAAGATTTTTTTTCCTAAAATTAGCTTTCTTGCGGCCAAAGAAGAGCAGCAACCGCCTTACGGGGTGCCCACCAGGGTCAGGGGCGCGCCCCCTACCTCGTGGTCCCCCCAGGCACTGTCTCGCGTTGATTCTTCTTCCCAAAAATCATAAATATTCCAAAAATATTCTCCGTCCGTTTTTATCCCGTTTGGACTCCGTTTGATATGGGGTTTCTGCGAAACATAAAACATGCAACAAACAGGAACTGGCACTGGGCACTGGATCAATATGTTAGTCCCAAAAATAGTATAAAAAGTTGCCAAAAGTATATGAAAGTTGAATAATATTGGCATGGAACAATCAAAAATTATAGATACGACGGAGACGTATCAATCACATGGGGATTTGGCTATTCTCACCTATGAGGGTCTAGGGTCGGTGATTGGTGGAATGCAAAATGAGGCGGGAAATACTTGATTTCTACATAAACTATATTCTATTAAGCCTCTTCTGTTCTATTAAAGACTTACTATATAATGTTTATTAAGCATTACAATATACTAGTTTATTAACACCTAAAATAGTAAAAAAACTACATTATACAAGAACAGTAAAAAACAATTTAGGGTTTAGGAGAGATGGAGGGAGGAGGGAGGAGGAGGAGGGAGGAGAGACGAGGAGAGGGAGGAGGGCGTGAAGGAAATATGCCCTAGAGGCAATAATAAAGTTATTATTTATTTCCTTAATTCATGATAAATGTTTATTATTCATGCTAGAATTGTATTAACCAAAAACTTAGTACATGTGTGAATACATAGACAAAACATATAGTCCCTAGTATGCCTCTACTTGACTAGCTCGTTAATCAAAGATGGTTATGTTTCCTAACCATTGACATGTGTTGTCATTTGATTAACGGGATCACATCATTAGGAGAATGATGTGATGGACATGACCCATCTGTTAGCTTAGCATTATGATCGTGTTAGTTTCATTGCTACTGCTTTCTTCATGACTTGTACAAGTTCCTCAGACTATGAGATTATGCAACTCCCAAATACCGGAGGAACACTTTGTGTGCTACCAAACGTCATGACGTAAATGGGTGATTATAAAGGTGCTCTGCAGGTGTCTCAGAAGGTGTTTGTTGGGTTGGCATAGATCGAGATTAGGATTTGTCATTCCGTGTTTCATAGAGGTATCTCTGGGCCCTCTTGGTAATACTCATCACTATAAGCCTTGCAAGCATTGTAACTAATGAGTTATTTACGGGATGAAGTATTACGGAACGAGTAAAGAGACTTGCCGGTAACGAGATTGAACTAGGTATTCAGATACCGACAATCGAATCTCGGGCAAGTAACATACCGATGACAAAGGGAACAACGTATGTTGTTATGCGGCTTGACCTATAAAGATCTTCGTAGAATATGTAGGAACCAATATGAGCATCCAGGTTCTGCTATTGGTTATTGACCGAAGACGTGTCTCGATCATGTCTACATAGTTCTCAAACCCGTAGGGTCTGCACGCTTAACGTTTGATGACGATTGGTATTATGAGTTTATGTGATATGATGTAACGGAAGTTGTTCGGAGTCCGGGATATGATCACGGACATGACGAGGAGTCTCGAAATTGTCGAGACATAAAGATTGATATATTGGACGACTATATTTGGACACCGGAAGTGTTCCAGATAAGTTTAGGATAAAACTGGAGTGTGGGATGGTAACCGGAACCCCCCAGGGAACTAATGGGCCTCGATGGGCCGTAGTGGAGAGAGAGGGGCCAGCCAGGGCAGGCCGCGTGCCCCCTCCCTTTGAGTCCGAATAGGACAAGGAAGGGGGCTCCCCCACTACAAAAAAAGACACATCCGCGACATTTTGGGCCGAACGAATTTTTTCTGTCATACTTACGACACTTCTATGACGATAATTGTGATCATAGATGTGGTGGGCTCCTACTTCTATGACAAAAAATCATGACAGAAAATGGGCTTTTCGTCCTGGGCGGGCCGAAGACGCAGCTGCATGACATTCTTTGGGCCGTCCATGACGAAAAAACCATGGTAGAAGTGAGGGCGAGGAAAATTTCGGCGAGTTCCCGGTTACGGTGGGTGGTCGGGGGCTGAGTGATGCGCGTTTCTCTCATACACGTACGCGCGTGTGTGCGAGGCGTTGGCTCTAACTGAACCCGAGCGAGGCGTTGGGCTCTAACTGAACCAGAGCGATTACACTGCAGGCTACACGTTACTGAACCCGAGCGATCGATAGATGACTGTTAACTGAACTCGATCGAGCGATTCCTTCCCTACTGCTGCTAACTGAAGCCGATCGATGATGCCTCTGGATGAACGGTGGGCGTTGGGGGGGGGGGGGTTGGATGAACAGTGAGCGGTGGGGGTGGATGAACAAGACCTCATGGCGTTGCCTCTGGACGAACAGGACCCCGATTGATCGAGCCGGTTGGGGTTGGATGAACAAGACCCCATGGAGGGTTGGATGAACAGGACGACCCCGTGGAGGGCTGGATGAACAGGACGACCCTATGGAGGGCTGGATGAACAGTAGCCCGTGGAGGGGTGGTTGAACAGGAGCCCATGGAGAGGGGTGGTTGAACAGGAGCCCGTGGAGAGGGGTGGTTGAACAGTAGCCGGTGGAGTAGCGCACGGTGGAGGCTGGATGAACAGGAGCTCATGGATGAACAGTCACAAGTGGAGGCTGGAGGAGGTCGACGGTGGATGAACAGTAGCCCGTGGAGGCTAGAGGAGGTCGACGGTGGAGATGAACAGTATCCCGTGGAGTCCAGTCTTGCGGTACGCCATACCCCTCCCGATGAACAGGACCTCCTTTTCGACCGTAGCGCTCCAACACAAGTCCGTTTCATCCGTTTTGTGGTACGCCACACCCCTCCCGATCAACAGGACCCCCGTTTCGACCATAGGAGGTCCGTTTCCTCCGTTTTGCGGTACGCCAGACCCCTCCCGATGAACAGGATCCCGTTTCGAACGCGGCCGGTCGAACACAAGGTCGTTTCCTCCGTTCTGCGGTACGCCAGGCCTTGTTTCCATCGCCTATTCCGTCCAAGCCCTCCCGATGAACACGATGACGCATTCTGTTCTGACCCAGCCAGTTGGCTCCCCATGAACACGATGATGATGATGTTTCTCCGTTCTGACCTAGCCATGTACACGAGCCCTGGCCGTACGTATATATGTGTGAGTAGGCGTTCGAAACCCCGCCCGTATGTACGTACGTGGCCGTATTTTCTTTCTTGATACTAGCCGTTGTACGTATGTGTACATGCTACATGCACGCCTCTACTACGACACGTGTGCGCCTCTACATCCACCAGTATGTATGTACACGTTCGCGACCAGAATGACAACACTACGTACGCTTCGACCAGGTGGGTCCCGACTGTCAGGCACTTCCTTGTGTGCGAAGATGTAGCTGGTGGGTCCCAGCAGTCAGGGGGCGAATCATTTTTTTTGCCCGGATGCACTTCCTTGCATGCGAAGATGTAGCTGGTGGGTCCCAGCAGTCAGGGGGCGAATCATTTTTGTTGCCCGTAATATGGACACACTTCCTTGCGTGCAAAGATGTAGCTGGTAGGTCCCAATAGTCAGGGGGGAAATGTTTTTTTCGTGAAATACGGTGGCCCGTCCGGTGGGTCCTTGTTGTCTGGTGGAGGAATAATTATTTTGCACGTAATAAGGAGGCACTTCCTTGTGGCTTCCGTGGACCTAGCTATCAGCCTCTCCACGTACAGTACTCTTCCGATGGAAGTCGGTTGTTGACCACATTGACCACGCCGCGCCGAGAGCACCACGGCAGTGGACGACGGCGAGGCCTAGGAAGAGGACGACGCGGAGCCGGGGAAGACGCAGCAGTGGATGCCCACGCGAAGAGGAGTACGAGGGTTCACTGGTTCGGCTATGGTGTGAGGCTGCCGTCGCCGCAGAATAACAGGGGGTGTGGGTGAGTAGAGGGATGGCCTGGCCAGCGGTGGGAGTGTAGGGGGCGGTGAGGCCTCCACGGCATCACAGCCGGCCACAGGAGGCAGGAGCACGCGGCACGACCGGCGCTGGTTTGGGCGGCTAGAGCAAGAAGACCAGAGGTTGAAGAAGCACTATGGTCGTTGGATGAACATCGTACGGTAACAGGAGCTAGAATCGTTCATATTGACTAAGTTGACAAAGCCCTCCGTCCCCGTCAACTTGGTAGGCCCACAAGTCAGCCTCCCACTATGCTGGGTTTCAGCTGGCAGGGGAGTATTCATTTTTTTGTGCGTAATAAGGAGGCATTTACTTGCGTGCAAAGATAGCTGGTGGGTCCGACCTGTTAGTGGGGGGCACATTTTTTTCACGAAATACAGAGGACCTTCCGGTGGATCCCAGATATCAGGTGGAGGAATCATTATTTTGCGCGTAATAAGGAGGCATTTCCTTGTGTGCGACCGTGGACCCAGCTGTCTGCGTCTCCATGCATAGTCTACTTCCGATGGTGTCGTTCGTTGACCACATTGACCACGCCGCGCCGAGCGCATCCAAGGTGGTGGACAACGGCGAGGCCCCGGACAGCAACGAGCCGGAGATGGGAAGACGCGGGAGTAGAGTCGCAGACGGAGAGGTGTACGAGGGTTAACTGGTTCTAGTGCGGTGTGGTTCGGCAGTCGGTGGAGAAGAACAGGAGGTGTGGAGGGCTGGAGGGATGGCCTGGCCAACGGTGGAGTAGCGCTTCATAGCGAAGCGTGCTAAGCAGAGCTGCTAGCAGCAGGAGGCGGGAGGTGGTCCCGGCGGCGCTGGAGGAAGAAGACGAGAGATTGAAGATGGATGCCGGTCGTTGGATGTAAATCCAACGGCTAACATGTCAGAATCATTTGTTGACTAAATTGACAACGACTTGCGTTGGCTTCGACCTATTGGCCCACATTTCAGCCTCCAAAAATGTGGCACGTATTCAACCCATTTTTTCAGAATTTACAGTCTTTTTTTGCGCGGTAGAATTTACAGTCAATTTGATCTTTTTTTTGAATTACAGTCCATTAGCTGGGCTGGGTGAACAAATAATGTAGCGTCCATGCGGCCCATTTATTTTATTTCCTAAAAAATTACAGGCCATTTGCACTTTCTCGAAATACACGATTTTGCTGGGCTGATTCTAATTATAATGTTGGGTTGGGCCAGCAATGTTATCAAAAAATAAAAAGGGGCTGAGCATTTTGTTATAAATATATTTAAATAATAAGTGATATTATTACATTCGTCCTTAAATCTTACCAAGCTTTTGTACACAATCACTAGGATTTTCGTGCCAAAACAATCCAGGATTTTATTGTTAAGAAATTATTTTTATAAGTTAATAAGATGTGGGATATTGTTTTCTTACATATGTAAGTATCTGTTAAATATATGATGACAATAAAAATAATATATAATAACATATAAAATAATTTAAATATATATAATATAGTTAGAAGGGAAACATAAGTTGGACCTGGCGTTCCTATTCTTATATAGAAAAATAGAACAGACCTCTGCGTTTTCTTCAAAAAAATACATAAATTGGGCTGCCGATATTCAGGAAAAATAAAACCTCGGATGGGAGGTCCATAGGCCGGTCGATACATGACGGCCCTCAAGAAAATACAAACAGGCCTATGGACCTCCCATCCGAGGTCGTGGGCTGCGCATGTTAAAAATGAAAGCCTAGACGGGGCAGCCCAAAACCCAGCTGATACTTGCTGCCCCAGTGATAATAAATGATACCTGCCAGCTCCCCGGCTTCGTTGTGAATTTATCTCCTATAGTAACTATGTTGAAGCACCTAAAAAAATGTAACTATGTTGACAAACCCGTGGGCCCCAATGTCAGTATAGCATTAGGAGGAAGTATTTTTTTGATGAGGCACTTGCTTGCGTACGGCCATAGACCTGGTGGGTCCCGACTGTCCGCCTCTCCACGTACAGTCCTCTCCAGATTCCTCTCGTTTGTTCAGCATGTTCACAACGGCAGACAGCAGCGTCGCGGCGAGCGCACAAAGGCGCAGGAGGGGATCCGACCACCTGAGGAAGTGCCTTACTGTTAACGAAGCTACTGAACTAGCCTAGTGGCCAAGTGACACTACCCGACAGTTGTCCGCCCGGGTTCGATTCCACCTGTGCAGGGAAAATATCTCCAAATTTTTTGCCTCTGCCTTTATTGACATGTGGGTCCCCATTGTCATCTACGCACACCACGTCCAACACTTGCCAAAACTTCGTCCCTCATTTTCTCTGTGTTTCGCACACTCGATATTGTGTGGGCATTTTGACTGTGCATCGTATGAAGATGTGCTATGCATGAATATTGATCAACATGATGTCAACTGGCTGGTAGTTCCATTTTTGACCATGAATAAAACTTCCAACATGATGTTAACCCTGTTTGAAAAGGCCGTGTTAATATAAATGGTCTACCTCTGAAAGTTGCAGTTTCTTATCTGAAACTGAACTTGCAGTTTCTCATCTGAAACTGAACTTGCAGTTTCTTATCTGAAACTGAAACTTGCACTTTCTTCTCTAAGAATCACATTGTCTGCACTTTTATACTCCTATGAAACTACATTTTTTTAAGTGCTAAAAATAGATCTCTAGAATTTATAAAATACTTCATATGCTCAATACTGCAAATCTGAAATTCAAAAGACATTCATATCTGAAAGTACTCTCAAAATACACAACATAAAACACAATTCACAACCTGCAAATACTGACAACCCTAAGCTCCTCCTGGCAATTCACAACCTGCCAGACTATTGGGCTAGGGGGGCAGTCCCCTCCTATTCCTCGGCGGCAGACAGCCGGCCCGTGAGGCGATATGGACGGCGAGGGAGAGGATGGCGGGGAAGCGTCGTCAGGCCAACTGCTTTTCTCCTCTTGCAGTTGGGTTCGGTCGACGAAGACTCCACCGGCTCGCTCTGGCAGGACACCCTCACAAACGGCACCCTGTAGATGCTCGATCCTTCAATCTCTGGTGGATGCTCCATCTGGGATCGATACTCCCACCACCGCTCCCTCACGATCGGATTCGGTGAATCTGTTTGCTCCATGGCCCAGAGGAGCAGCTCTATGTACTCCCGTGCGACTCCCTCTGGGAGTATCACCGCCTTTTCGCTCTGTTGTAGATATTTGGCCATGGATGTCGCCGTCGCCGCTAGTTGGTCCTTGTTGTCAAACCAAGACTGTATCTCCAACATCCTAGCTAGCTTCACAGGGTCGCCGTCTGCGATCCTCACGTATCGGTTGTACTCCTCCATCGATCTACTTCTCCACAGCACCTTCACTCGCCGGCGGTGGTTTTTGAATGGAAGAGGAGAGGAGCAGCGCTGGTTTTGGATTAGAACGGGAGAGGAGCGACGCTGGTTTTGGACTGGAACAGGAGAGGAGGGGCGGTGGTTTTGAAATGGAAGAGGAGAGGAGCGGCGCTGGATTTAGATTGGAACAGGAGAGGAGCGGCGGTGGTTTAAGAGGAGAAGAGCGGAAGAGCGGCGCTGGTCTTGGAAGTATTTTTTGTTGTTTTGCGTATTTTGGGTCAAAGTTTGACCACATACTGTATTTGACAAGCAAAATGTGAATGCATGTCACCAAAAATTGTATCATTTGGTTCGTATCTGAATGTACTTTCAAATTATATTATTTTTGCAACGTATAACATATATTTTATGTGCGAAAATCATGGTCAATTATGACCCAGAATAAAAGGGAGACTAGTTAATGTGGGGTCGCTTTCTTAATTGAAGGGTAAATTGATTTTGATTTTGATCCAGTCACAGCGCGCCGGCCCTCTCGTCCAATCCTAAATCGCTGCCGCACGCTCCTCTCCCTCTTCTCCATTGCAAAACCACCTCCTCTCCTCTCCATCATCTCCATTCCAAAACCACTGTCTCGCCTCTCCCTCTTCTGATCTTCTCCATTGCAAAACCACCTCCTCTCCTCTCCATCATCTCCATTCCAAAACCACCGTCTCGCCTCTCCCTCTTCTCTATTGCAAGACCACCGTCTCTCCTCCCATCTTCCAAAGCTAGCACCGGACCACTCAGAAGGACATCTATGGAGAGGATGCAGCAGCGAATCAGGCAGATCGCCGGCGGCGACTAGGCAAAGTTAGCCAGGTTGAAGGAGATCCTTACTTGGTTTGACAATGAGTGGGAGATTGCGAGGACGGTGCGGGCCATGTGGCAATGTATGCGAAAGAGCGAGATGGTGGCGATGAGGGCGGCGATGTACATGTACTCCTCGGCGGCAGTCACGCCGCAGTCCTCCGAGTTCATCGAGTATCTCCTCTAGGCGATGGAGCAGACAGATTTGCCCGAGGCGACAGTGAGGCAGAGGTGGTGGGCGTACAGGTCAAAAGTGGAGCACCCAGAGGATACTGAATCGATCGAGTATGCTGTGCCGTTCGTGAGGGTGCAGAGCCAGCCGGAGCCACAGGAGTATTTGTTCTCCCACCGCAAGAGGAGGCCGGATGGCGCGACGTCGCTTCCCCTCCGTTCTCCACGGTTCCCTCGACGGTCGCCTCGTTTTAATGGCAACAGTAGGGTTTAAGGTAAGCTTCACACTAACCTAATCTTCCACCTGCTCATGCTTACAATCAGTGTGACAGCTAATGAAAATCATGCTTACAATCAGTCTCCGAGTACTACGCCAATCACCCTAAAATAGCTCTGGACCTTTGGGTCAAAGTTGTGACACAGTGTACAAATAAAGAAAAATAGATTGGTGCTTCTTTCAGAAAAGAGTACTCCCTAGAAAACTACCAATATAAGCTACTAGTATTTGGTTAGAGGATTGGCTTCCGAGAAAGATCCATCCACAGAGAGCGCCACACATCCCACTGGTGGTGGTGGATGCCAATGCGTGCATGCAACATGGTCGGTGTTGGTAATTTTTACTTGGCACACCTCGCACTCTGCATATATGCCGGTTCCATACGTACATTTGTGCAGTTCCACCAAAATGCAGCTGAATAACCCTGTTTACACAGATAATGAAAAAGCGTGATTACATTATAATGGCACTAGTTGATGAAACACACAAAATAATAGAAGAAAATATTGCGATAGTATCATAGTATGCCATGTTGCGAGGGCGAGATGGGCCCTGCGACGCCTCATACGGTACGCCTCATACTGGAAATCGTCCCAAGTCTCCCAGATACACCTTCTGCCAGTGATGAACATCAGTGTACAGCGGTAGTACAAGGAGGCGCCTTGAGACATTCAAATCTCTATTTTTGTACAGATCAACTAAAATTAAGCACCCCAGTTTGCAGAAACGCTTAAACATTAACAATGGGACTAGTTGATGAAACATACATTAACAAAGAGAAGCACTTTCTTTATCTACATTGGAAATGAAATGATAGAGAGGACACTCGCTCTATTTTAACTGTATTATTACTTCATTTTATCAGTGACACTAGGGTCGAGCAGGTGGCAAACGAGGTGTACCGTGCATCGCAAGGATGGAGGCCGGGGGTGCTTAGACTGGGATGCTGAAGCTGGCTCTTTCAGTCACCAACATGGATGATTCAATTCATGGGACCTTTTGGTGCAGTTCACCTAAAATGAAGCAATGTCCCGTGAGCTAGCAGCTTCTTCTTCATTTTTTTAAGAAAAGGGCTCCAGCCCCGGTTCCATTTCCATCAGAAAACGAAACCCACAGAGCTTCTTCTTCATTAGTTGCAATAAAATTGAGCAACATCAAGGTTGGTTGTGAAGCTCCTGGAATGTTCAACTATAATTTGGATATCATTTGTGCAGTTCAACTAAGATCGAGCGTGAAATGTATATCTCTGTTTGCACAAAAAAGGTGGAAAGGAGGGTGACTAACAAGTGATGAAACATGCATCAAATGAAAAGAAGCATGTTCCTTATCTGAATGGCAATCCTACAAGGACAGTAGCAATTTCTAAAGCAGTGGCATTGCTAGATATTAGTGTGGGCATTAGGATTAACTATGACAACCGTTAAATACGACATTACTTTGGGCACGGGAGAGTAGGCGGACCAGGACAGTTGCATTTCTAACGAAAAGAACCAACTTATCTTAATGGGAAATTTAGCAGGACATGTAAAAAAGTGCCATTGATTCATATTACTGGAGGCATTACATTGAAAACAACATTGGTTTAACGTGTCCTTACTTTTAACAGTGCGACTGCTACATTTTACCAGTGGCATTACATAAGAGTGGCTCGGGGCAACAAACATCAGAACAGGATATCTGGGTTGGTCCCATTTTTGTTCGGTATAGCCACCTTATACTGTGTGAGGCTAGCAAATCTAGTGCTGGACTTACTCTGTTGACTTGTCCCCCAGTCCCCACTTTCTTTCCTTTTTCAACCAATAGATCGTGTTTATATTGAGCTTGTACTGCGTTTCCCTTTATTTCCCTATTAGCCCTAGAGACCAGTTGGATAGCCAGTCTCTGCTACTTTTCGCCCCCGTTATTTCCTCTTTCGACCAAGTCCTAGATTCATGTAACAAATCCTCCCCCCCCCCCCCCCCCTTTCTTCCTTGTTTTAACCAAGTAGTACTAGATTCGAGTGCATGAACTAGTTTTACCTCTTAAACGTAAAAAAAATTAGGTGGTTTTCGAACAGCCGACCGATCCTATCTACGAGGGGGCCTGAGAAATAGTAAAAGATACAAATGCAGCAACGTCAGGAGCTCGGGAAGTAGAGCAAGGCCGGTTTCGAAGGAAGTTATACCTGATGATCGCCGGGATGTCGCTAGGTGGGCGGAGGGAGGCCGGATCTGCCCACACTACGGCAGCAAGGAAGAAGGGGTCGGAGGCCCTCCCTCGCCAGCGGTGCTTGGCAGAGAACAGCAAGGCAGGCTGATCGGGACGCGCCAGCAGTGGGTAAGAGCTGTCGTCGAGGACGACCGCGTGAATGTTGCACCTTCTCACCTTCCTTGGCGGAGAGGATCCGGATGGATCTGTGACCAGCGGTGAGCAGAGAGAGAGAGAGAGTGTGGCCACCACTGTCGTGTTTAGTTCTGGAGAGGACGAGACAGTGTGAAGAGAGCAACACTAGCAAGCAAGGGCGGAGGCTCCTGCCTATATAGTGGAGTAGTACTAGTTTTCTTTTGTCTACCGGAGCCGGCTTGACCTCGTCAATGACTGTCGAGAAGTCTTCATGCACGTGGCTCGGAGGCGCAGTTGTCGTCATTTTGATCTGAAGCGTCGGATTATAACATATAACACAAAAAATTGCCACATGACAAGAAATCATAACCTCGCTGCTCAAAGGAGACAACATGAATCCCGACGGACAAACTAGACGAGGAACAAAGCTCAAATTAAAGATAAACTCGTAGAAAAGGGGTCCGTTGATAGATGTCCTAATTAACATAGCCGGCTTGACCTAGATGGCAGCCGAGTAGTCTTCGTGCATGTGCCCCCAATGACTAGCCTAACGCAGTTGTCGCTGTTTAACCCTCGCAGTGATCCGAAGCACATGACACCTAATTTTGGGAGATGACAAGAAATCCTTTTTTTAGATTTCTCACCACAACTACAGCCATGTACAAGAAAGCCTGCACGATATGTAGACGATAGCCAATCCAGGCGTGTCTGCTGGAGTCTGGTCACATACATGGACGAACTGATCTTCTGTGTCTTGCAGGGATCATCCAGGCACCAACGTAGTACAACACTTCTCTAGTACTATCGCTCGTCTCCCTCTTCTATTAAGTCACCTGACTTGCGGGGCCGGGGAGTGTGCCTATGGTCGGTTCTCAATTGCGGTCCCACATGTGTGTGCAAACGCAATATGACGCGTGTTCCATTCAGAGAGCAGCGTGCCAGACCGACCGACCGTCCGGGGTGCGCCGCGAACGCGATGGCCGTGCTGTATACTCCGTACATGTGTACCGCCGTTTTCTAGAGGCTTTGCTCCATGGCGCAATCCATGGATACAAAATTAGTATACTGTACTATTTAAAAATCGAGGGCGGGGCTTTTCCTGCGCGGTAGGTGGGGCAGTTCCGCCTAGTCGGTTCGATAGAGATGCGAGAATATGAGGGAGTAGGCTGCTACAAACGTAGGGTTGTGTGATTTGATAGCGAGTTACTGCTGGACAGGTGGGGCCCCGTGATTTGACTTGCCATTATCATTTTAACTGCGGCGCTACGACCGGCGTGAGTCTCCCGATTCCTGACCACCTCCATACATGTGCCTCTCCCAATGCTCCACCTTGTAGTTGAGGTTAGCTCTTGCATGAGAGCCCACTTCTCCACTTTTTCCTTGCCTCTCTTTCCTCCACATATGCAAAAATGCCATGTAAAGCGCACTATTGTACTTACTTGCTCCTACAGGTCCTAAGCTTGCCACATAGGCATAAAGTCTGATGTGGCAAGTTAATCAAGAAGAGAGAGAGTAGTTTGGTGACCCAAGGAAGAAACAATGCTAAGCGCGTGTACCTAGGTGAAAAGACAATTTTGAGTCTATAGCTAATTAAATGAAGCAAACTTAGCAAAACAAACTAATAAGCACACCATTTCATTGGAAGAGGTCACTCCTTGGCAAATGCAATAAATACTACTCCCTGTGTCCCATAATATAAGAACATTTTTGGCACTACACTAGTGTCAAAAATGTTCTTATATTATGGCATGGAGGGAGTACAAAGAAAGAGATAGGGAGAAGTAAAAAAATACACTTATAGCCAACCTTATAGCTAACCTTGTTGTAGTATGAGTGACTAAGTGATGACTATGTATGACATGCCAACATTAGATAGCCTAACACACCGTGTTAAATCTCCAAGTGCGCCACGCGAGCGACGCGATGGTCGTGGTAGGCGCGACCATGATACGGGCTGCTGGCAGCCCTTGGATCTGAGATCAAACAGTCGCATGCTAAGTTGCTGAAAATTTGCAGAATAACCCTCCAGGATAGGATATTCACCCATAGGTCTAGAATCACGCCATGCAGCCGTTCGATCTCAGATCCAAGGGCTCTCGGAAGCCCGTATCATGGGAGAATGGAAAGCCACTACCCTGCCATTCGCACGCTGGCAGTTCGCTCCTACTCGTCCCCGCACGTCCTTTAATACTACGACGGTTCGCTCCTAGTCGTCCCATCCTTTCACATTACGGCAGTTCCACTAATCCTAACCCTCCTCCCAAATCCACGGCGTCCCAAATCTCCATGATCGGCGGTGAGTACAAGGTTAGAACCATCACAGGCGATGAGTTTGACGTCATCTACACCCGTTCTTCCGCGATGGTGAAAGGATGCCTTTCTCACTTCAGACGCATGTTTGAAAACTCAGATGGTGAGTGGGTCACCGGGCTAGATGTTGAGTACACCACAGTCCTGGGACGAGAGAAGAATCTAAAGGACGAAGAGAGGAAGAAGCCCGCCGTGATCCAGGTTTGCGTGCATGACTTATGCTTGGTCTACCACATATGCCATGCCAACGTTGAATGCCTGGATTTTAAGAACTTCCTCGAGAGCAACCTGGTCAAATTCGTTACTGTAGACTTTACGAACGACGAAGAAGTCCTGGGTCAGATAGGCCTCGTTGTAGGCAACCCCTTCGACCTCCAGAAGACTCGGCTGCTGCCCTCCGGTGGCCAGCCTTCAATGCTGACCCTGGCAGGAGCCATGGTTCATAATTCGTATGGTAAACTAGAGAAACCTCCATACACGTTTCATCGTTATGCATGGCAGCGGAATGTACTAGATATAGACCACATCCACTACGCTGCAATGGATAGCTACCTTTGTTTCAATATCTACAAGGGTTGGATGAAGAGCAAGTGCCAAGTGTGCGGTTCAAGCAAAGAAGTATCGGCCAAGAGGAAGAGGGACAAGGACGAAGTCAAGGCATGGACGAGGACTCCGAGTAAGGTGGCAGTGTCGTTGCTCATGGTGGTTCTAATGCAGTGTCTACCGGAATAGTTGCAAAGTTTAATTTCAGGTGTGCTTAATTTAATTTGAGGGGTGTGTTGTGCTGAGCCCCTAGCAGAACTATGTTATGTTTCTTCTCGTTACTTTAACTCTTCAGTACGTGCATACTAGTATTTCTTACATTTCATCTTTTAGTTGGTATAGTACTACCACTCGTTTCTTCACATTATATACGTACAGTATATATGGCCAACATCATATAGCCAGCAGTTTAGTTGTCAAAGAATTTCAGGGTGCTTAGTTTTGTCAAAGAATTCCAGGATGCTTAGTTTTATTTGAGGGGTGGGTTGTGCTGGACACCATTATTGTGACTAGCCTTTTTAATAGTACTATATGCATAATTTGGCGACAAGCGCTCTCTATGTGTACCACCTTTTTTTTAATTTCAAGTTTTGCTCCATGGCGCAATCCATCGATATTACTACTGTACAAAAGTATACATTTTTTAAAAGGCTAGAGGGCGGGGCAGTCTAGCTTGGTCGGTTTCACGAGAGGCGAGGGCCTTTGTGATTTGATGGCTCATTACTAATGGAAGGCGGGGCCTTGTGAGTTGACTGCTTGTATAAATGTGCCGACAACCTGAGGAGGAGCAAAGAACCGTGTGGTATACTCAAGTTTTCCGCTGGAGTAGTACTAGGACGGAGGAGCACGAAACACGACAGCCCAGTGCCATATGGCGATAAAAAGTGATCTAATTTGCTAGTCATATCATTGTTAGCATTGTTCTATTCATCCCCTCAAAAAAAGCATTGTTCTATTCATGCCTCGCAGAGAACATGACACGTGCGGCAAAACACCAGAAGCAAAAGATGAAACACACGAGCAAAAGAAGAAGGAAGATTATCACCCCAAATGATCTAATTCGCCGCGGAGTCGTAACTGCTTCTTCATTGCCTCCACAACCTCCATCTCCTTGCGCGTCTCCTCCGCCATCTTCTTCATTCTGTCCATGACGCGGGATTTCTCGACGCGAGCCTTCATCATATGTTCCACGACCGCATTACGTACCTTGACAACAGCCGGGTGCTCGATGCGGAGCTTCGCCAACTCCTCCTTCTGTTCCATGACGATGGCCTGCAACATCTTCATCGAGGAACTACTATTATCATGCAGCTTCTTCCAGCCGGCGTTCTTCTCCTTCAATAGGTCGAGCTCGTGGCAGAGCTTCGCCTTGTCCTCCTGAAGTTGCAGGATTTCACCGGTCGCCTTCTTCTCCGAGGCAGTGCTCTTCTTCAGCAGCATCACCAAGCCGACGGTCAACTCCCCCTGCTTATTGAGCTCAGCGGACATGTCGTCGATGCTTTCCTTCAGCAGCTCCACCAAGCCTTGGATGAACTCCTTCCGCTTATTGAGGTGCTTATTGAGCTGATCGGGCATGCCATCAAGGGATAACGACTCCAGCGCCGCAGGCTCGGCATGTTCGCCTCCGCGGCTAGGGCGCTCCTGGGAGCCATCGCCTGCCCGTGAGAGATCTTTCGAGGTCTCTGCGTGGCGGCGATCCCTCTCTTTTTTCCACAACCTTGGTTGCCGCTCCCTTGTTACGAGTAGTTCTCGACCTAGAGCTCTGCTCACCGGTGTGGCACCCCGGCTCAGAGAAACCGGAACGCCCAGTATTCCAGCCTAGAGATCAAGGAGAAGTCTTCTGGAATACGGCACTGCTTAGCATAGAACAAACCAGCTTTCTATTATTACACGAATATGAATAGAAGGTCTCTGATATTACAATGAATAACATCGGCATGGCGACACTATGCCATCCTCCGTTGCTCTATGCAAGCAGCAAAACAACTCGAAGCAGCGGAATAACTCTAGCAGCGGAATAACGACGACGGTGGTGAACTCCACTCCGCAGGGACTTTGGCTGGAACGTTTATCCTAGCTCGCCCGAACGGAAACCACGACAAGCAAGCAATCAATCCGGCATGACCTGCAAACTGGCATGACATGCCAGGTCAGTACATTGAATGTACTTGCAAGCTCACAATGACCAGAAGCATTCAAGACAGACAACAACATGGCAATTACAGGTTAAACAGGAATTATCATGAGATCATCAGAACAACATGGCATGACCATCATAAACATGAGACAACTAACTCAACATGAACATATTAATCTGACAATACTAGCATGCAACCTGATGACACTATATGCACCACTTATTCTGTTCGGTTACCACGTAACCAACTCATGCATCACTTACCAACCTCGGACATCATACGATCATCTCAGGATCAAATCAAGCTTGGTATAAATAATACCGTAGTAACCAATAAATGACCACAAGGAGCTTGACCTTTACCCACGATTCTCATACAACATCACGAATATACAACAACTCGGTATCCTCGATACCTTCGTGATCCTTACAGCGATCACAACCATGACCAACACTAGGTCTCAAACCGTGATCCTTACGGCGATCACAACCCGACCAATACATGGCCCGTGATCCTTATGGCGATCACAACCCGACCACTACATGGCCCGTGATCCTTACAGTGATCACCACCCAACTTATCTCATTGTTATTAAGCACATTATTTTTATTACTGTTGACTCACGGTGTGACCTTCTCTCGACCTGGGCCCTTATCCGCGGGCGCGGCTATCGATAGATTAATATATACTCTGCAGAGTTTAGTACACTATACCCACACTATGGAACCCATGGCCTCGCCCTCCCATTCGGGTGGACCAACGGCGTTCCGACAAAACCGATCTATTGTCATGACACCCTCCCGGCCCTTCCGACTCAGACCCCACCGGGCTAGTCCTGGGTGGCCCCGTGTGTACCTCCAGACACCTCGACCACCGTCGTGGCCACGATCCACACTGGGATCCGGTACCAAAATTAACTTAACAACGGGCTCACAAGGTTATGCTCCGCCTACCTGATCAGGGTAGCACGTGCCCATAACCTTCCCTAAATTGAGGTACCAACCAGAGGCACGACAATAGACCCAGTTAGGACCGTCCCATACCGGTAAGCGTGGTTGCACTGGTCAGTATCGATTCAGCGGCACCATGACTCAGCCAACAGGTGTTCAAGTTCAATTTAATCTGGTTAACTTGAATGCAAATATGCTGAGTCATGATAAAATGCAAGAACATGATATCAACATCACCATGAGAGTATCACATAACTTTCCACCATATCAACAATAAATCATATCCACTGAGCATCGCATACTGACTAGCATGACCATCTCCAACATCAACATGTACTACTAACCAGCATAATCATATGAAAAGTAATACTAGCAGGTATAACATGATCATAGAGTACAAAACAACATAGCACAAAATGAACATGCAAATCTGAACATTACCGAAACAACGATAACCATCTTTTCAACAAGCAAATTTTTAATAAAGATTCAAGTTGAAAACCATGGCTATTGCATGACTATCATGCAAGTGGGTATTGTGGCTTGCCTGGGGATGAAGAAGACACCGGGGAGAAATGCGGTGAAGCCGCTAAAAGATTCACCGGAAAACGTTCTCTCTCGGAGGGGGCTGAATAAGGGAAAGGGCACAAAGGTCATTTTCACAGTGTCAAACCATAGTGAAAGTGTGACCAACAGAACGGGCTCGACGAAACGAAGAAGTGGGCTTTGGAATCACCTCATTTGGAGTTGTGGTTAAAAAGATATGAAGTGTTTTCTGACAGGGACCTTTCTCTAATGAAACTATTTTCAAACAGGGCCTGGACAGAAAAACGGAAAGCGCCTTTTGGCAGAATACGCTTCCCGACTGAGAAAACGTAAACTGGACCGCAACAGAGCCGGAGTACGCTTTTGGATAGGGAAGATATATTCATCGGAATACGCTTCCACTTATCCTAGTCAACAGAGGCGGGGCCGGCTCCTATCTCGCTTACTAGTGCGGCCGTGGGGTCCACGCGCTGGTCAACTCCCCCCTCTCTCTCCTCCCCGCTCCTCTCCTTCTTCTTCCCGACGGGGCGCTGGACAGAGGCCGGCCGCCCCGACGACGACCACCGGCGACTCCGTCCACCTCTCGCACCTTGCCGCCTACCGGCGTGCTCAGCAAGACGAGCCGCGCCGCCTTGGACCATCCAGAGAGCCCGGGAAGGCCGGAGGCGAGCAGGTTCTCGGCCGCGGCGGACGGGGCTTCGGCCGAAGATAGAGGACGAGGCCATGGCGATTCCGGCGACTAACAGAGGGCTGCGGGAGAGGCTAAGGTGGCTGGGTGAAGTACTGGAGGTGGAAGACAGCGGAGAGTGGCTTCGGTTCGCCGAAATCGAAGATGACCGAGGCGGCGGCCATGGCGGCGATGAGGGGTGCAGAGAGCTTCTCGAGCTCGTTTGACTGGTCAGGGAGGTCTAGTGGAGGGCGTGAGGTCGAGTGGTGAGCTCGGGAGGCTCGGGGGATGGCTTAATTAGCCGCGGGGCGAGGGGGCCGAGCTGGCACCGCCGGCGACGCGTGGCCGGCGCCACGGATGCGTGCCCGCACGCATGGACTCGGGGGCAAATGAGGGGGGGGGAGCAGGAGACAGCTCACGAACAAAGGAGGGGCAGAGGAAGAGTTCAAGCGCCATTAAAACATGTCGGAGCATTGTGCCCCGTGGGCGCTTGTTGGCGAGCGTCGATGAGGAAGAGCATGGAGGGGGAGAGGGGTCCATCGGAGCGGCGACGAAGAGAGCTACCTACTGGACATGCTCACGGGCGCGAAGACAGCGAGAGGGGGAGGGGCCCGAGCACAAACAGCCACTGGACGCGCTCATGGCATGCCAAAACGATGGTCACCACCAGTGCTGGCATGCCCGGGAGGCAAACAGCTGGAAAACATTGTCTAGTGGTAAGTCCTTCAAAGATTGGTTTCAACTGAGGTGGTAACTAGGTGAAAGAGGCTCTGGTTAAATAGTTAGTGAGCTCTGAAGTTTACTGCAGTAAACTTTACCAGCTCAATGTGCTCAACAGGGATATGATATGGGCCAAACAAGATGTCTGGGGTGTTTAGGCTAGGAAGGACTACAGTTCTGGGGAGTTTGAGGGTAAAAGGATCAAGATTTACTGCAGTTACTTCAGAACTGCATACTTGGTCCAGAAATGAAGACCATGAAGATACACTCACAAGGTTGATTGGATTGAGATGATTTTGAGCAAGGCTGGGTTATTTGATCATATGAAGATGATGCAAAAGGTTTCATACCATTTGGATAAACCAAAATGGTACTTCCTTCACAAGGATCTCCTCTGGACAGAAACTTGGAATAATTATGGTGATAAAATGGCTCATTGAAATCATGTCAAAATGGGTGGATGGATGTTTTATGGCTATAAGAATGATATGGTAATTTATCAGGATTTTTGAAGCAATATAAAATATACTTGCTTCACAACCTGAAAATATTGCCAGAAACAAAGATTTGCTCCTGTGCTCACATAGATGATTGGATGGAGCTACAAATGGGTGGAAGGGGTTAATATGAGCACATAAAGGAGTGTGCAAAAGTTCAACTCATTTGGCTACTCCTAGCTAGTACTTCCTTCACAATGCATTCCCTCAGACAGGAACTTTGGAAAATCACTGAGGAAAATTGGCTAGGCAAATAAAGTTGAGCCTTGGCACAGGGCAATTATTTGAACATGAAAAGATGTCCAAAAAGGTTGAGGTCAAATGGGCAAAGGAAAATAACACTTCCTTCACAACCTGCCACATAGGACAGAATAGAAAAGGAATTATTGGGGAAATATTTTTGAACATGGCAATGAAAAGTTTTGCCATATTTGATCAATATATTACCCACACAATTTATGAGAATTATTTGGGAATTTTTGGAGTGAGGGAAATATAGGTTGCTTCACAACCTAGGGCTATTGGAGTTATTCCTTTAATAGAAAAGGAATATTCCCAATAAAAAGAATATTGGATTTGGGCTAGGATGGAAATGACAGGGTCTAGGGAAAGATTTGGGAATGACAAGCCACTCTGGAAGCAAAGAAGAGGGCATCTTCTTTAGTTTCCAGACCATAAAGCCACAAAAAAAGAAAACTCAGGCAAAAACCTCGGAAAAACAAAAGAAAAAGAAAGGGCCAAAAATTAGGCTGTCACAAACCTTACCCCCTTAAAGAAATCTCGTCCTCGAGATTTGGTTGCTTAGGGAACAAATTTGAATATTCTGACTTAAGGAAACTGTTTCCAACTCGGGTATCCTTTTTCCTTTATTGTTGTTCCCACTAAATTTTTATCTGACTGGCCCTGGGGTGGTTTGATTCACCGTATCCTCCTTCTGATAGATCTTACCTTGCTTGTTCATGCTTATATAGGCTCCAATTTCTTTTTAGATCTGCTGACTAGCTGAGTGTGATTTAATTATCACGGCTGAAATATATGTCCGTCTTACAAATCCAAAAGCGATTTCCGCTGGGTGTGCCATCCGGCACTGACAACCTTTCATGTAATGATGATCAGAATTTTCTGATGAAAACTCAAGCTCTGACTCATTGCATTGGGTTTCTCCACTAGATGCAGGTCCTTTGGGTTCCAAACGGTGAGTTGAAACATAACCGTTTCCTAACAGATTCTGACTCATCGCAGAAGTTTTTGAATCATCTTTACTGGTTCCACTGTCGTGAGTATCGGATCCGTACCAAATATTTGATTGTCTCCTGTCGCTGCCAGCATAGAGGGTTTTGCCTGTATGACAATATCTGCAGACTTGATTGACAGTGGTTCTGACGGAAATTTTTTGTTCACGACAGGCTATCCATGATGATTCACATAAGTGAGGACTCATGCTTCCAGACTGTTATTCCTCATGCCGATTACTCATGCTGCACCACTGGTCTTGCTCCTTCATTATTGTTTTCTTGGTCTGGATCTTTGGCTGAAAGAGTTGGGCCATATTGCTTCTTTGTATGACCATAGGTACTGCCGGTGCAATTTCTCGGCAAATGAAGTTTATCCTGATTTTTCTGATAGGGTAACCCATTCAATGGCAGGTTCAACACCTCTGAAGTTCTGATCGTTGGGAAATGATCATCCGAAACCCTTGCAAGAAATCAGCAAATTAAATCAGTAGCCACCAGAACGGTCTTTACAACTCAGATCTGGGACATTACTGTGTCACACCCAGATTTTCATGGCACAACACTTAAGATGATAAATCATGATAAAATGTGGTTTGACAAAAACTTTTGAGTGTTTTGGACTTTGCCTTGATTGGATTTTGTCTGTTGTTTGCAAGTGCTCTAAAAATCAAAATAAATCCTCCAACTCCTATACTTCATCTCCTTGATCCAAAACCTTGCCCAATGATCATGCCATGTGTGTAGGACATAAAAATAATTTCTTGCAAAAATATTTGGCCAAAACATATTTTCTAAATTTAGTTTCCCAAAAACTCCTGAATTGAGGTTTGCTATACAAGTACTTGATTTGGGGTATGAAAAATCTTTCAAAGAATATTTTTGACTCCTATTAGGTATAGGACTCCCCAAAACCACAAACATATAATTTTAAAAGTAATTTTCCTATTTTATTTAAAGGCTTTTTCTTTAGGCCAGAAATGGTCTTTAATAGGTTAAAATTATTTTAATGCTTCAAAAATATTTGTGAAAATTTAGGGAAACTCAGTGGACATATATTGTCCATATATAAGAGTTTAAACACATGTTCATGTTCAAAATATTGGTCAAATCTCTCAAAAACCCTTTCTGGATATTTCAAGCTTTTGAAATATTTACAAAGGAAATATTCTCCAAAAATTCCAAGAAAATTCTATCATGTCAGATATGACATGTTTGATGATCTTGACAAGTCTCATGTCATGGAGAATAGTATAACCCCATGAAACCCTCTCAAAACCATTTCTGCCCT
Organism: Triticum aestivum; assembly: GCF_018294505.1. Classification (NCBI taxonomy): domain Eukaryota; kingdom Viridiplantae; phylum Streptophyta; class Magnoliopsida; order Poales; family Poaceae; genus Triticum; species Triticum aestivum. The sequence continues at coordinate 163,758,316 of NC_057810.1, forward strand.
TTTTCAAGTTTGGACAACTTTGCATTAGCAAACTTGTCCAAATACTCTAAAGCTTGGTAGACATGCTACAATGGTCTAATAAATCATCTAGACCAAGTAGAACAAATTGGAGAACAAGTTAACTTGATCAAAGTGCCCCAAAACCCTTCTTGTACAGAACCAAATTTGAACAACTCTACATTGGAAACTATCTCCTTTTGATCTCAACTTTTGTGGACATGTTCATAATCTCCAATGATGACACTACACCAAGTGGTGCACCAAGGAGAAGCGTTTAGCTTAGCTATATCTAAGCAAGTCCATTTCTGTTGATTTCTAGGGTTTACAAAAGTTGCATTGGCAACTTTGCCCAAATGGACTCAACCTTGGTGGAACCCATTATTATCTCATGCCATTTGACCCTGTCAATCCTCATGACAAGAGGAGTTCATCTTCTTTCCCAAACCAGCAACAAACATCTTCTCCCATTTTACTAAAACCCCTGTTTTGACCACTTCCACTCTTCTCCATGGCCTCAACTTTTTACCACAGCCCCACCTAGACCTCTTCTACCTCAAGCAACTCTCCCATGGCCATTGCTCAATGATTAAGGGGTAGAACACCCCCATTTTACTTCTCTGGACAGCCATGGCATCTCTCTCTATCATCTCTGTTTTCTCACCAGAGCCTCTCCAGAGCATCCAAGGCTCTCTCCCCTTTCTTTACTACCCCCTAGCACTGCTGGACACAAGTTGCCGAGCCCACTTCCCATTTCTTTATGCCATGGCATGCCAAAGGCGTGCTCTAGAGCGCGCTACAGTGCCCCCACGCACTATAGCTGCTCCCTGCCCGAGCCACCCGACCACCTCGGGCCTCCCCAGCGCGCCCGACGAGGTGCCTCGGCGTCCACGACATGCCACGGCCTGGTCCCCCTCCTCTCTCTCCCTCCTGCTACCTCCTCTCGCATGCGCACCGGTCGTCCGAGGGCTCCAATGGGCAGCCTCACACGCGCGATGCCTCTAACTCGTCCCCGCTCCCTCTTTTCTCTCCCTTGACCTAGACCACGCCCACGAGCACCTCAGACACGCCCCAAAGCCGTCGCTTGGCCCCTGGCGACGCCCTGGGCCGTGGCCGTGAGCTCCGCCCATGGTGCTCCTCGCCACACCCATATGAGGCCGTTACGAGCCATCCTCTCCACTTCATTTGTCCCCTCTCCCTCCTAGAAGCATCCTCGACCCAGCCAACCCTCTCGCCGAGCCCTCTGTCGCTCACAATGGCCGGAGCCAAGCCGCCGGACTCCGCCTAAATTCGCGCCCACCACTCTACTCCTCCCCTCTAGACCACACCAGAGCACCTCCACCATCACCGCGGACCCCTCCCGTGCTTCTCCCTCTCCTCCCTGTGGCTATTCCCGCGAGTTCCATCACCACCGCTGGCCTCACCCGCCGCGGCCGATGATGCTCTCACGTCTAGCCACCCCTGCAGACGTGGCGCACCTCGGAGGATGCGGCACGCTCTCCTGAGCATGCTGGTACGCCGGGCGTCGCCGCAGGTGGCCGGTACCGCCGGGGAGAATGCCGGCGCCCGCTCGGCCTCGCCTCCCCTGCCTTGCTCTGTTCGAGCGGGAGGTAGGAGACGGCCTGAGCACCAGGCCCCGCTCGTCAGCGACCCGGCGGGCGGGCCCGCCCTGTTTAAGTGGAAATGGCTTCGGCTGGATCCGCTTTCCTCGCGCGTTGGCGCACTTCGCGAACCCGCCTCCGACATCGCCTCCTCCGCCCGTCCAGCCGAGCCACTGTGCCGGCCCATTGCTAAACTGCTCCCAGTGCGCTGGATAAGTGTAAAACCCTTTCCCTTTCCTTTTTCTTTTTTTTGTAAATTTGTAAAATCCAAAAATAAATCAAATTAACTCCAAATTTGATGATTCAAATTTCCAAAGACTCCATAAATCAAGTTCTATTTAATAGGCCACAGTGGACATTTTTGTTGTTCTTGGTTTTCACTGAACCTTATAAAAAGGTCATTTATCCACATAAGTCCACTTCAAAAATCCATATTATATTCATTTCAACTCCAAATCCAGTGAAACCAATTTCTAAATGTTTCTAAAATCATGCCTGAATTAATGGGTACTTTTACTCATTTTTATAAAATGGCATTCTATGGACAACTTGTGGATCCATCAAATCCATTGATTCCATCATATTGAAATGTTCAGAAATATCCACTGATCCAATTCCAATAAAACCACTTTGGTAATTTTTCATATGACCAAAGGCATCCTAGAAAAGTCCAACTCATATTTTTAGAGCACTTTTATTTTTGCCTTGTTGTGTTGCTTATCGCGATTGTTTTCGACGTTAGTTGACAAAGTAGACGGAGTATGTGGAGAAGGACCAGAAGACTTGAAGACTTTGATGAACCAAGCAAGCAGCCCTTTGACCATGTCTAAGAAACCCTTTTTATGCATGCCATATGGCACTTTTATTGCTTGCATCGAAGTCATGACAAAATGGTGACCACTTGAGGTGGTTTGCCTCCGTTGCTTTTCTTATTGACACTTGCATGATGCATGACCCTACCTTTCTATGAGGGTTATGCCGGTGGGAGTAGATAAGATGCTAAAGTAGTTGCTACGCAAAAGGGGATGGGTATATGCATGGTGATGGAAGCAAGATTGTTTTCAAAAACTTTTCGAAACCCCCATCGGGTGCCACTTATGCGTGAGGGAGATAATGAGTTGGGTAACCACTTGATGATGAAGTGGTGTACCGAGGCAAGTGTGTGTGTTGTTTTCAAAACGGATTGGTTTAAGTTGTGACCGTTATTCCAACCTTACATGTGCAACCACTCTACCCTTATATGGGAAAGGGCATTATTGATTACCTAGGCTGATACTAGCTTGGAGCCCGCATTACTAGTGACGGGGGAGAGTTGGTGCTCTCTCTCGGGACGGGGTCGTGCCAGGTAGGGCGGCCATGACTGTTTTTACAGGGCACCGGATACACCATTGCATCCCCTCTCAGATGTTACGATCTCGAGTGAGTCTCGTATGATGTACATCGTGAGGATACGGAACAACGAGTGGACTCCTTGTTAGTGTCGTCTAGGGAAAGATAGTGACCGGGTGCTTACCCCGGGTACTTGAGGTACCGCGGGTCGTGGATGACACGGAAGTTCCTCGGATCTTGTGGGTAAAGTGTGCAACCTCTGCAGAGTGTAAAACTATTCGAATAGCCGTGTCCACGGTCAAGGACAGTTGGGTAACCGCTCTTGGGCTACGTCCACTTGTTTACAACCAGTATGTGTGTGTGGGAGCAACTACTTGGGTCCAGTCAAAGGACTTGACATGATCAAGTTGGGTTGATGCCCACTCCCTTTATGTCGATATGTGTGACCAGTCCCTATGGTTACTTGAATTCATACGATGCATGATTTACCAGTTATTGAACATGTCATAGCACAACAAAATTAGCTTTCTGCAAAAATTTACCTATGTCATGCATTGTTGTACCTTGAGCCAAAATATGGGTTGCTTGCGAGTACATTCAAAGTACTCATTGGCTTGCCACTGGTTATTTTTTTGGCTAGGCATGAAAGAACATGATATGATGAAGAATGCTTCGGTGATGAACATGCGAGCTAGGACGCTTCCCAGTCAGAATGCCTGTAGGGTTAAGGCAGACGGCATGGGTCCAAGTTATCAACGAAGATTTCCGCTGCGAAGTTATACTCAAGACTCGACCATAATGGTCTTACTTGTGTAATACGATATGTATGGATGTAAGACTCTTGTTAATCAACTTCTGTGTGTTCAGTGAGCATTGGTCTCTGGGATCACTGTATACATGCATTCGGTGATCACGACTTATGAGTCGGGGTCCCCACATACTGAAATAACTCAACTGTGGCTCAGGACGGCCGAAAAGCAGCTCAGAGCATGAGGCCAGGTTGATAGGAAGAAGGTGGCAGCTCCCTAAAATAGCCAAAAAGCAGCTATAGGGCTCCTGGCACAAAAAGAAACTCAATAGCTGTACGAGACGGCCGAAAAGCAGCTCAGACTCATGACAGTCATTAAAGAGAGAAACAAAAATAGGCATCCACACCCGATAGCTAGAAACAGCTCAGATCATAGGCGTGGTGCCATCATTGGAGAAAAAGGGGACAAGGGCTCATCAAGACCATTTTCCAGTTCACAAGTACTTGTATGGAGCTCATTGATGTCATCAATCCTCATAATCCTTTGTCACACTGCGGTGTATACTGGCTTTCTTCTATTAATCATCCTAGCGTGGTTATCAGATCCTCATCCGAGTGACTTGTAAGATCTTGGTGGTATGCCCATTGCATATATATGAGGACCTGATTCTGAGACAGACGTGCATTCTGACTGATTCTTGATTCTGGCCAAAATGTTGCGGATCTGATTCTTGGGATTCACTGCCACATGCTGTCAATTCATAGCGTATTACCTTGTACCAATGTCTTACTGAGGAGGATGGGCTGGCTTGTGCTTGAAACTTTCATCGGACAGCTTGCTGAAGAAGACTGGGTATCGTGCTTCAGAAGCTTACCCCCTTAAAGACTTTGCTGGGGAAAGACTATGTACCTTATGCTGGAAGCTTTTGCGGTTGCTTACTGAAGAAGGCAGAGTACCTTGTGCGAGAAGTCATCCATGTATTGCACCGAGGAAGATAGATGAATCTTGCCTTGGAAGCTTCTCGGGCATCTTGCGAGGGAAAAAATGGGTTGCTTCCACCAGAAACTTCTTATTGTGATATGCGGACCGATTTCCACATACACATACCATCTTAATATTTCTGATGTTGATTTCTTGTAGGAAGCAGGGTTTTACTGGACTACCCTCCTTTCCAAGTATATGTCATATTTTTGCTTGCTTCCAGGTACATCGAGTTCCAAAATCATCCTCAACGAAAAATTAAACTTGTATCTGAGCCATACCTTTGATAATATTCTGTCAACCTTGCACACGATTTATCTTCCTGCTGATTTAATCATTTTGTTGTGATGAGTGCACGCTAATGCAAACTTGATACTGATGGTCCATCCAGGATTTCTTTTGCATCCATACAAGATATTCCAATTTACTGCTGTGCGCTGATAATTCCATTCTGTTTAGCTGAGTTTCCAAATATAAGCATTTCTTGATGACTCTTTGGGTCCAGTGTCGGCTGACGAGCAACTTTAATAGGGGAAAAAATTGTAACACTGAAGGCCCAAAGAAAGGAACAAAAGAAACGACTAAAACAAGAGCACACAAGCATACTACTAATATAATAATCAAGCAATCATCACATATTACTGCTAGTCACACAATATGCATGCACACCTAGGCACGCGAATCTCGCGGAAACTCCAGTATTGTGGTCTAATATGCTGTGACAATGTGCACGAGGATGAATAAATGTGTGGAAGAATTGGTCTAAACAGCGCTACACCAAGTGCTAGCTTAGCCAGATAGCAACCTGAACTAGCTCAGAGACGAGGACGTACTCGGTAATCATGCAGTGGGACACGAAGGTCGCAACCACATTATTATCAAGTGGACGGAAAAAGATCTGTACTCGTCCAAGAAATAGGATAGCAAGGAAAGACTGAGGCTGCTGACATTGCCCTTTCTTGAGAACTAAGATCATTAAGGGTTGCCAACACCATAGAATAAAAGAACGATCCGGGATAGAAGCATGTCCATCACCGAAATGATAGACGGGACTGAAGGAAAGACATCAATGCGATACCTGAGCACCATTTTTGCAAACAGTGTTGGGATCACTTGGCATCACTCTGCTGGGACAGAAATGACACCAAACACCGAAAGAAAAAGGGACTGGGGAAATGCAAAGGTTGAGCTATAATGGAACCGAACCGATGCCAACTACACTCACCAGATAAACCGTTATCACAAATACTAAGGCTATATGCATGCTATGCAACAAACAAATGCAACAATCAAGTGCAACAAACCAACTGGGGTTTATGCTACCATTTTCTAACGTTCACGCGGTCTAGGGCGTCCTATAGCCAGACCTGCTCTGATACCAAGCCTGTGGCACCCCGGCTCAGAGAAATCGGAATGCCTCGTATTCCAGCCCAGAGATCGAGGAGAAGTCTTCTGGAATACGGCACTGCTTAGCATAGAACAAACCATCTTTCTAATATTACACAAATATGAATACAAGGTCTCCGATATTACAATGAATAACATCAGCACGTCGACACTATGCCATCCTCCGTTGCTCTATGCAAGCAGCAGAACAACTCGAAGCAGCAGAATAACTCTAGCGGCGGAATAACGACGACGGTGGTGAACTCCACTCCGCAGGGACTCTGGCTGGAACGCTTATCCTAGCTCGCACGAACGGAAACCACGACAAACAAGCAATCAATTTGGCATGACCTACAAACTGGCATGACACGCCAGGTCAGTACATTGAATGTACTTGCAAGCTCACAATGACCAGAAGCATTCAAGACAGATAACAACATGGCCATTACAGGTTAAACAGGAATTATCATGAGATCATCAGAACAACATGGCATGACCATCATAAACATGATACAACTAACTCAACATGAACATATTAATCTGACAATACTAGCATGCAACCTGATGACACTATATGCACCACTTATTCTGTTCGGCTACCACGTAGCCAACTCATGCATCACTTACCAACCTCGGACATCATACGATCATCTCAGGATCAAATCAAGCTTGGTATAAACAATACCGTAGTAACCAATAAATGACCACAAGGAGCTTGACCTTTACCCATGATTCTCGTACAACATCACGAATATACAACAACTCGGTATCCTCGATACCTTCATGATCCTTACGGCGATCACAACCACGACCAACACTAGGTCTCAAACCGTGATCCTTACGGCGATCACAACCCGGCCAATACATGGCCCGTGATCCTTACGGCGATCACAACCCGACCACTACATGGCCCGTGATCCTTACGGCGATCACCACCCAACTTATCCCATTGTTATTAAGCACATTATTTTTATTACCTTGACTCACGGTGTGACCATCTCTCGACCTGGGCCCTTATCCGCGGGCGCGGCTATCTATAGATTAATATACACTCTACAGAAGTTAGTACACTGTACCCACACTACAGAACCCATGGCCTCGCCCTCCCATTCAGGTGGACCAACGGCGTTCCGACAAAACTGATCTATTGTCATGACACCCTCCCGGCCCTTCCGCCTCAGATCCCAGTGGGCTAGTCCTGGGTGGCCCCGTGTCTACCTCCAGACACCTCGATCACCGTCGTGGCCACGATCCACACTGGGATCCGGTACCAAAATTAACTTAACAACGGACTCACAAGGTTATGCTCCGCCTGCCTGATCAGGGTAGCACGCGCCCATAACCTTCCCTAAATTGAGGTACCGACCAGAGGCACGACAATAGACCCAGTTAGGACTGTCCCATACCGGTAAGCGTGGTTGCACTGGTTAGTATCGATTCAGCGGTACCATGACTTAGCCAATAGGTGTTCAAGTTCAATTTAATCCGGTTAACTTGAATGCAAATATGTTGAGTCATGATAAAATGCATGAACATGATATCAACATCACCATGAGAGTATCACATAACTTTCCACCATATCAACAATAAATCATATCCACTGAGCATCGCATACTGACTAGCATGACCATCTCCAACATCAACATGTACTACTAACCAGCATAATCATATGAAAAGTAATACTAGCAGGTATAACATGATCACAGAGTACAAAACAACATAGCACACAATGAACATGCAAATCTAAACATTACCAGAACAACGATAACCATCTTTTCAACAAGCAAATTTTTAATAAAGATTCAAGTTGAAAACCATGGCTATTGCATGACTATCATGCAAGTGGGTATTGTGGCTTGCCCGGGGATGACGAAGACACCGGGGAGAAGTGTGGTGAAGCCGCGGAAAGATTCGTTGGAAAACATTCTCTCTCGGAGGGGGCTCAATAAGGGAAAGGGCATAAAGGTCATTTTCATAGTGTCAAACCATAGTGAAAGTGCGGCCAACAGAACGGGCTCGACGAAACGAAGAAGTGGGCTTTGGAATCACCTCATTTGGAGTTGTGGTTAAAAAGATATGAAGTGTTTTCTGCCAGGAACCTTTCTGTAATGAAAATATTTTCAAACAGGGCCTGGACAGGAAAACGGAAAGCGCCTTTTGATAGAATACGCTTCCCGACAGAGAAAACGTAAACCGGACCTCAATAGAGCTGTAGTACGCTTTCCGATAGGGTAGACGTATTCATCGGAATATGCTTCCACTTATCCTAGTCAGCAGAGGCGGGGCCGGCTCCTGTCTCGCTGACTAGTGGGGCCGCGGGGTCCAGGCGCTGGTCAACTCCCCCCTCTCTCTCCTCCCCGCTCCTCTCCTTCTTCTTCTCGACGGGGCGCTGGACAGAGGCGAGGCCGGCCGCCCCGACGACGACCGCTGGCGACTCCGTCCACCTCTCGCACCGTGCCGCCTACTGGCGTGCTCATCAGGACGAGCCGCGCCGCCTTGGACCATCCAGAGAGCCCGGGAAGGCCGGAGGCGAACAGGGTCTCAGCCGCGGTGGACGGGGCTTCGGCCGAAGATAGAGGACGAGGTCATGGCGATTCCGACGACTAACGGAGGGCTGCGGGAGAGGCTAAGGTGGCTGGGTGAACTACTGGAGGTGTAAGACAGAGGAGAGTGGCTTCGGTTCGCCGGAATCGAAGATGACCAAGGCGGCGGCCATGGCGGTGATGAGGGGTGCAGAGAGCTTCTCGAGCTCGTTTGACTGGTCAGGGAGGTCTAGTGGAGGGCGTGAGGTCGAGTGGTGAGCTTGGGAGGCTCGAGGGATGGCTTAAATAGCCGCGGGGCGAGGGGGCCGAGCTGGCACCGCCGGCGACGCGTGGCCGGCGCCACGGACGCGTGCGCGCGTGCATGGACTCGGGGGCAAACGAGGGGGGGGGGATCAGGAGAGAGCTCACGAGGAGGAGGAGGCCAAAGGAGGGGCAGAGGAAGAGGCCGAGCGCCATTAAAACATGTTGGAGCACTGTGCTCCCGTGGGCGCTCGTCGGCGAGCATCGGTGAGGAAGAGGACGGAGGGGGAGAGGGGTCCATCAGAGCGGCGACGACGAGAGCTACCTACTGGACATGCTCACGGGCGCGAAGACAGCGAGAGGGGGAGGGGCCCGAGCACAAACAACCACTGGACGCGCTCATGGCATGCCAAAACGGTGGTCAGCACCAGTGCTTGCATGCCCGGGAGGCAAACAGCTGGAAAACGTTGTCTAGTGGTAAGTCCTTCGAAGATTGGTTTCAACTGAGGTGGTAACTAGGTGAAAGAGGCTCTGGTTAAATAGTTAGTGAGCTCTGAAGTTTACTGCAGTAAACTTTACCAGCTCAATGTGCCCAACAGGGATATGCTATGGGCCAAACAAGATGTCTGGGGTGTTTAGGCTAGGAAGGACTAGAGTCCTGGGGAGTTTGAGGGTAAAAGGATCAAGATTTACTGCAGTTACTTCAGAACTGCATACTTGGTCCAGAAATGAAGACCATGAAGATACACTCACAAGGTTGATTGGATTGAGATGATTTTGAGCAAGGCTAGGTTATTTGATCATATGAAGATGATGCAAAAGGTTTCATACCATTTGGATAAACCAAAATGGTACTTCCTTCACAAGCATCTCCTTTGGACAGAAACTTGGAATAATTATGGTGATCAAATGGCTCATTGAAATGATGTCAAAATGTGTGGAGGATGTTTTATGGGTATAAGAATGATATGGTAATTTATCAGGATTCTTGAAGCAATATAAAATATACTTGCTTCACAACCTGAAAATATTGCCAGAAACAAGGATGTGCTCCTGTGCTCACATAGATGATTGGATGGAGCTGCAAATGGGTGGAAGGGGTTAATATGAGCACATAAAGGAGTGTGCAAAAGTTCAACTCATTTGGCTACTCCTAGCTAGTACTTCCTTCACAATGCATTCCCTTAGACAGGAACTTTGGAAAATCACTGAGGAAAACTGGCTAGGCAAATAAAGTTGAGCCTTGGCATAGGGCAATTATTTGAACATTAAAAGATGTGCAAAAAGGTTGAGGTCAAATGGGCAAAGGAAAATAACACTTCCTTCACAACCTGCCACACAGGACAGAATAGAAAAGGAATTATTGGGGAATTATTTTTGAACATGGCAATGAATTTTTTGCCATATTTAATCAAGATATGACCCAAACAATTTATGAGAATTATTTGGGAATTTTTGGAGTGAGGGAAATATAGGTTGCTTCACAACCTAGGGCTATTGGAGTTATTCCTTTAATAGAAAAGGAATATTCCCAATAAAAAGAATATTTGGATTTGGGCTAGGATGGAAATGACAGGGTCTAGGGAAATATTTGGGGATGACAAGCCACTCTGGAAGCAAAGAAGAGGGCATCTTCTTTAGTTTCCAGACCACAAAGCCACGGAAAAAGAAAACTCAGGCAAAAACCTCGGAAAAACAAAAGAAAAAGAAAGGCCAAAAATCAGGCTGTCACAAACGGCCATGGCATGGACGGACGAAGAAGAAGCACTTATGAGGAGGAAAGGTAGAGTAATTTTCGGTTAGGTAGTTCCCCTTTTTATAACCTAAGTACTAGCACTAGTACTAATAGCTGCATAATGGCAACACGTTCAGGTTTGGTACGTACTAGTAGGTGTGAGAAGGCTTTCGAGTGGGATGGGAAAAAGGTAAAGATTAATTGATGGTTTTGGTTTCGTGACCCGAAACGGCGCCCGATGAGTTTAGTGGAACATAAATTTCAAGTAGACTACACTGCTCAAATGCGTAAATATTATGTTACTGTCAAAAATTGGCACAAAATACGAAGGATACCAATGAAAGTACTACTAGCAACCCATGATTTAACTACTCGCATGCGCGCAGTGGAGTAGTAAAGTCTTACTTCCACCCTCACGTCCACTCAATTTGCATGCGCTGTATTAATTGACCATCAACGAAGTGAATGACTTTACACGCATCAAATCATCACATGGGGTGGATCTTGGTACAAAATTGCACCCGCCCGTGTACCCGCGTGTGCGTGCGAGGGAATGAGTGCGTGCGTGGCGTGCGTGCACATCTTTGCTTCGTGCATGTACCGACAATATGGCTTAGGGAGAACGAGTACATTCTTATGGAACCAGCAGCACGTCACTATGATCAAACCACACAAGGAGGTCGCGACAATGCCTCCACATGTGCCACGTGGCTTTATGAATGTAGCGTGCCATTGGAATTCTAATTTACGTGTTTTGCACATACTCAAAGTATTAGTAAGGTACACGTGCAGTGCATGCATCAGATTTTGCAACCAAATTATGAATAAATACCACACTATAGCATGTAAGCTCTGAGTCATATATGCCTGATGTAGACCTTCATTTAATTCTTATAGTTCATCTCATTCAAAATCAATTAGTTTTTATAAAAAACTAGGGCCTCTTGAATTCGTAGGATTTCCAAAAGGCGGCAATAGGAAAAACATGGGATTATAATGGAATGTCATCTTGAATCCTACTGGATTGTACGAGTGTTTGATTGTGCATAGAAAAAATGCAGAATTCTTTCAAAGAGGTTTGACTAGATGGGATGTTTCCTATGAAACCTAGTGCAAATGAATCATATAGAAAAATTCATATGGTTTACAGTCCTACGAATCAAACAACCAAGATACGAAAAATTCCGAAGGATTAGAATCCTCCAAAATTCCTTTGAGAATCCTTTGAATTAATGAAGCCCTTAATCTATTTTATGATTCATGGAATTGTGCATTGTAAAGCATGAAGTAAAAACAAATAATGGAAATTCAACTAGAAAAAAAGTTTGGGCAGTTATGATATGGAAGATTCTAGAACAAAAGAGAACAACTGTTGTTTTGAGGTTTGTGCGTTATGCTTAAGTTCAACCATGGAGTCTGATAGATTGTACATGTGGCAAAATCCAGTGGGGGTGAGGGAGTCCTGGATTAGGGGCTGTCCGGATGGCCGGACTATGACCTTTGGCCGGACTCCCGGACTATGAAGATATAAGATTGAAGACTCCGTCCCGTGTCCGGATGGGACTTTCCTTGGCGTGGAAGGCAAGCTTGATGATACGATATGAAGATCTCCTCCCATTGTAACCGACTCTGTTAAACCCTAGCCCTCTCCGGTGTCTATATAAACCGGAGAGTTTTAGTCCGTAGGACGAACAACAATCATACCATAGGCTAGCTTCTAGGGTTTAGCCTCTCTGATCTCGTGGTAGATCCACTCTTGTACTACCCATATCATCAATATTAATCAAGCAGGAGTAGGGTTTTACCTCCATCGAGAGGGCCCGAACCTGGGTAAAAACATCGTGTCCCTTGTCTCCTGTTACCATGGCCTAGACGCATAGTTCGGGACCCCCTACCCGAGATCCGCCGTTTTTGACACCGACATTGGTGCTTTCATTGAGAGTTCCTCTGTATCGTCGCCCTTAGGCCCGATGGCTTCTTCAATCATCAACCACGACGCGGTCCAGGGTGAGACCTTTCTCCCTGACAGATCTTCGTATTCGGCGGCTTCGCACTGTGGGCCAACTCGCTTGGCCATCTGGACCAGATCGAAAGCTACGCCCCTGGCCATCAGGTCAGGTTTGGAAGCTTAAACTACACGGCCGACATCCGCGGGGACTTGATCTTCGACGGATTCGAGCCGCGACCGAGTGTGCCACACTATCTCGATGGCATGACCTAGCTCTGCCGCCGGATAGCGCCTAGAGCGCTGCTCAGGTGTCCGCTCCGACCATTAGCCCGGAGCCGACCGCGCTAACCTGGGACGGACGGTTAGACGCCGCCCCAGGAGCCGCAATCTCTACGGCGATAGAGCCGAATACCAGCCTAGTCCTTTGCAAGGCCCGTGACTCCAAGGTGCCGGACTCCGTTCCGGACTCCGAATCTTCCGCACCCCTTCCGATCGAACCCGATTGGGCTCCGATCATGGAGTTCACCGCCGTGGACGTCTTTCAGCACTCGCCCTTTGCCGATATCCTGAATTCACTAAAGTCTCTCTCTTTGTCAGGAGAGCCCTCGCCGGATTATGGTCAGCATGGTTGGGATGCGGACGACGAAGAAATTCGAGGCCCACCCACCACCCACCTCGTAGCCACTGTCGATGATTTAACAGACATGCTCGACTTTGACTCCGAAGACATCGACGGTATGGACGCCGATGAAGGAGACGACCAAGAACCAGCACCTATAGGGAACTGGAAAGCCACCTCGTCATATGACATATACATGGTGGACACCCCTAAAGCAGGGGATGGCGAGGAAAAAATGGAGGATGACCCCTCCAAGAAGCAACCCAAGCGCCTACGTCAGTGCTGCCGCTCTAAGTCCCGCCAAAGCAAAAACGGCGATTCCGACACCGGAGATAACAACACACCGGACAGTGCCGAAGATAACCCCCTCCAGCAGGATTCAGAGCAGGAGGACGAAGGAGCCAGCCCTCATGAGAGAGCGGCCGACAGAGAGGTTGAGGACGACAACTATATGCCTCCCTCCGAAGACGAGGCAATCCTCGACGACGACGAATTCGTCGTGCCAGAGGATCCCGTCGAACAAGAACGTTTCAAACGCATGCTTATGGCCACGGCAAACAGCCTCAAGAAAAAACAGCAGCAGCTTAGAGCTGACCAAGATTTGCTAGCCGACAGATGGACCGAAGTCCTGGTGGCCAAAGAGTATAAACTCGAGCACCCCTCCAAGAGCTACCCAAAGCGCAGGCTGCTACCCCAACTTGAGGAGGAAGCAACTAAACCTACATCACCAGCGTACGATGCGCCCGATCGGCCACCCCGTGGCCGCGATAGAGAGGCCTTCAGGCCCTCGACCCAAGCCGCACCCCGGCACCGCTCAAAACATACCAGAGTACGGGGAGACGCAACAGACCTGCGAAACATATTGGAGAATAAGGCAGGGCAAACAAGATTGATCTACGTATTGCATGGGCGCTCCGCTTCACGTGACGCTAGCCGTCACGCCGGACATGATAAGTACGGCCAAGCCGAATACAACAGACCAAGCTCATCTGAGCTGCGTCGTGATATAGCCCAATACAAGGGCGCCGCACACCCACTATGCTTCACAGACGAAGTAATGGATCATCAAATCCCCGAGGGCTTTAAACCCGTGAACATCGAATCATACGATGGCATAACAGATCCTGCGGTGTGGATCGAGGATTATCTCCTTCATATCCACATGGCCCGCGGTGATGATCTACATGCCATCAAATACCTCCCGCTCAAGCTTAAAGGACCAGCTCGACATTGGCTTAACAGCCTGCCAGCAGAGTCAATTAGTTGCTGGGAGGACCTGGAATCCGCATTCCTTGACAACTTCTAGGGCACTTATGTGCGACCACCAGACGCCGATGACCTAAGCCACATAATCCAGCAGCCAGAGGAATCGGCCCGGCAATTCTGGACATGGTTCCTAACTAAGAAAAATCAAATAGTCGACTATCCGGATGCTGAGGCCCTTGCTGCCTTCAGGCACAACATCCGAGACGAATGGCTTGCCCGGCACCTAGGACAGGAAAAGCCGAAATCTATGGAAGCCCTCATGACACTCATGACCCGCTTTTGTGCGGGAGAAGACAGCTGGCTAGCTCGCAACAATAACATAACCAAGAGCCCTGGCAATTCGGATACCAAGGACAACAATGGCAGGTCATGTCGCAACAAGCACAAGCGCCGCATTAACGGCGACAATACTGAGGATACGGCAGTCAACGCCGGATTCAGAGGCTCCAAACCCGGTCAGCGGAAGAAGCCATTCAAAAGAAATCCTCCAGGCCCATCCAACTTAGATCGGATACTCAACCGCTCGTGCCAGATACACGGCACCCCTGAACAACCAGCCAACCACACCAACAGGGATTGTTGGGTGTTCAAGTAGGTAGGCAAGTTAAGTGCCGAAACCAGAGACAAGGGGCTGCGTAGCAATGACGAGGAGGAGCCCAGGCCGCCAAACAATAAAGGACAGAAGGGATTTCCCCCGCAAGTACGGACGGTGAACATGATATACGCAACCCACATCCCCAAAAGGGAGCGGAAGCGTGCTCTCAAGGACGTCTATGCGTTGGAGCCAGTCGCCCCAAAGTTCAACCCATGGTCCTCCTGCCCGATCACCTTTGATCGAAGGGACCACCCCACTAGCATCCGTCACGGCGGATTCGCCGCACTGGTCCTAGACCCAATCATTGACGGATTTCACCTCACCAGAGTCCTGATGGACGGCGGCAGCAGCCTGAACCTGCTTTATCAGGATACAGTGCGAAAAATGGGCATAGATCCCTCAAGGATTAAACCCACAAAGACAACCTTTAAAGGCATCATACCAGGTGTAGAAGCCAGCTGTACAGGCTCGGTTACACTCAAAGTGGTCTTCGGATCCCCGGATAATTTCCGAAGCGAAGAGCTAATCTTCGACATAGTCCCATTCCGCAGTGGCTATCACGCCCTTCTCGGACGAACCGCATTTGCAAAATTCAATGCGGTGCCGCACTACGCATATCTCAAGCTCAAGATGCCAGGACCTCGCGGAGTCATCACAGTAAATGGAAACACCGAACGCTCTCTCCGAACGGAGGAGCACACGGCGGCGCTGGTGGCGGAAGTACAGAGTAGCCTCTCAAGGCAATCCTCCAACCCAGGTGTCAAACGTCCGGACAACGTCAAGTGAGCCCGAAGTAACCTACAACAAATCCGGCTGGCACGTTCCGAGCAAGCATAGCAGTGCGGCCCCAACCCCAGCCCTCACCAGATGGTGATATCGGTACCACGCGTGCATAATTACGCCTTAGAGATGCCATGGGCATAAGGGGAGGGGCACAACTACGGCACGCCCAGAATGCGGCTCAACCGCACCAAGGGGCTCCCTATTCCGCCGTTTCCTTTTTATACACTTTCAGGACCCAACTATTCGGAAGGCCTGTCCGGCAACACACTCGCCGAACATACGATGCAACATCCAGGGAGAAAACAAGCCGCGTCAAATGTCTAGGTGGTCTCTATAACGAGCTTAATACCTGTTTTACTAAAAATCCCGCAGCTTGCCCCTGGAGGGGGACATGTCAAATAATACCATCTCTTGCTTATCGCACTACTTGTATCGTTCTGCTTTCGCAGCAGCCCTTTTTTAATAAACAATACATAGCTCTTATCTATTATTGTACTCATCTATTTTTATATATACAAATATGTTCAGTCATGACATTCTGCAACCGTACCCTTTGGTACGGCCAATACACCAGGGGCTTAAGCACCCCATAACATGGTGTGAGAAGACCGAACACTCTCATGAGTGCGGCACCCCGAACTTATAGCACTATATGCATCGGCTCCGAATCATATCTTTGGTCAATAGTTGGGTTTGCCCGGCTCCCATGTTTTGGTACCTTACGTTCCGCAATGTTGGCTAAGGTAGCGCTGGGAGAACTACTGCAATTGTGCCCCAGTTGAGCTGGGTTAACACCTCAGTAGAGAAAGCTAAAACTGACTGTCATGATAGTGCGAGAGACCGGTCGCTGTTTGCGAGGTTTTTCGAGTCCCTAAAGACTTATGCCGCTTAGAGCGAGGAACCGGACTTATCCGGCCAGGCGTGGATAGCACCCCGAACTCGGTCTTCCGAATACTAGGGGCTTCGCCAAAATTTAAAATTATAGAATTCTATGGCTAATTGAGAGTGATAAAGCATTATAAGTCCGACGGCCTGGTTCGTTGTGATGAGCGCCTCCCTAGATGGACCCAAGAATGGGAACAAGAGCGCTCAGGTTTATCCCGAACACCCCAGCTCTCGTGGCATGGGGGTCGAAGCCGACGACTTGCATCTCTCAGATTTGATAAACGGCCGCACAGAAGGTAATATTTTAAATTAACAAGCGTTGCTTAACGCACATGAACAAAGTTTTCAGCGTACAGGATAACACATGCGAGTCTACTCAAAAATTACATCTTTGGAGCATTTGTCCGCTATACGGTGAGCACCCTTCGGGACGCCCTTATAATACATATCGGGCGTGCGATACTTCTTGCCTAGCGGTGGCGCGTCCGTCAAAAGCTTCTCAGCGTCCAGCTTGCCCTAGCGCACCTTAGCACGGGCAAGGGCCCGACGGGCACCTTTGATACAGACGGAGCGCTTGATGACCTCAATCCACGGACACGCATCCACCAGCCGCCACACCAGACCGAAGTAGCTCCCAGGCATGGCTTCTCCATCCCACAGCCGAGCTATGAGGCCCTTCATGGCCTGTTCGGCCACCTTGTGGAGCTCGACTAGCTGCTTCAGCTGGTCGCTCAGGGGCACCGGATGTTCGGCCTCAGCATACTGAGACCAGAACTCTTTTTCCGTCGAGCTCCCCTCTTTGGCTCGGTAGTATGCGGCGGCATCAGACACACTACGGGGCAGATCGGCGAACGCTCCTAGAGAGCTCCGGATTCGGGTAAGTAGCAGATAATTAACTTTTATATTCTTGCTTTGCATAAAGAATGCCTTACCCGCCGCTATCTTCTTCATCGCCTCGATCTCCTGGAGGGCCTTCTGGGCTTCGGCCTTAGCATTTTTGGCACTCTCAAGAGCCAAGGCGAGCTCGGACTCTCGAGTCTTCGAGTCACGCTCCAAACTCTCGTGTTTTTTCACGAGAGCCTAGAGCTCTTGCCGCACCTCCGCCACCCGCGCCTCCTGCTTCTCTCGCTCGGTGCGCTCCAGGGCCGTACTATTTTCGGCCTTGGAGACCGCCTCCTTCAGGGTCTCCACCTCGGCTGTGGCCCCTGCAACATTTAAGTTGGTCTTGTCATTATTTGCAACCAAGTATTTCTATATACATTTATATAAGGTATTACATACCCTCCTTGTCCTCGAGCTGCTTCTTGGCACGGTCGAGCTCATTCTCGGACCGCTCGAGATTCTCCTTCAAGGCATTGACCACCGCAGTCAGTGCGGCAGAGGTCAGCAGTGCAGCCTGCATTCCCATATTGAAATATTTTTATTAGACTCCTGCGTATATCTTTTTAGATCCTCAGCTCGTCTTTTCTTTCCGAACGCCGAACTAAGCATCAGGGGCTACTATCTATGCGGTAACACTTTTTATATGTTTTTTAACACATACCTCAAAGCCTGTTAATAGGCTTGTACAGGCTTCTGTCAGCCTGCTCTTGGCGGACTGAACCTTCTGAATCACCGCACTCATAACAGTGTGGTGTTCCTCGTCGATGGAGGCGCCGTTAAGCACCTCCAGCAAATTGTCCGGCGTCTCCAGATGGACGAAGGTTGTCGGCATCGTAGGCTTGCCCTTCTTATGAAGGCCCGCCTGTCGGACTCTAGAACCATTGATGGTTCCGGAGCAGTGTCCGGCCCGGGGCCGGACTTAGATCCCTCGGGGGCCTTACCCCCTCTTGGCCTGGAGTCCGGGAGGTCGCCTTGAGGCGCCTCCAGGACCACCTCCTCCTGGTTTAGTCCCTCTCGGGACTCCACCTTGGCGTCGTACGTAGGGAGAGGGGAGGAGGCCGTCGGAAGTGAAGCACTGTTCACATCCGACGAATCCAAGGAACCGCTCGTCGAATCATTGAGCCGAGCCTTGGGCGGACTACATGAACAAATTCGGCGTCAGAAAATGCCAAATAAAGGAGAAGTACCATAAGTTATTCGAATATCCGGATGCTTACGATTTGGCCAGGGGCTTGACCCTGGATGGCCATTCCTCCCCGCCGTCTTCGGCATCGGAGGCGTAGTCCGGCAGAAGGGTCTTCCCCTTCTTGGACCCTCCGGCCTCCCCAGTTGGGGCGGCCTTTCTTTTCTTTCCTCCCCCGGTTGGAGGGGGAGAGGCGTCTTCTTCTTCTTCCTCCTCCTCGTCTTCGGAGGCGGAGGGTGCGTCGGGGTTGCCGGGTGATGAATCCGACACCACCAGGCGCCGGGAGCTCTTTCGAGTCCCCGTGGCCTTCTTCTTGGCCTTCTTCTCCGACACCACCTGAGGTGCCGTAACCAGCAGCTTCGTTAAGCGAGCGTCCGCTGGGTCTTCGGGCAAGGGAGCCGGACAGTCGATCTGTCCGGCCTTCTTCTGCCAATCCTGCTAAAGAGATGGGAGTTTAGATCCCGCATAGAATCAAATCTATGAAAAACAAATGCCCCATAAAGGGAAAATTAAGCTCACCGCGCTGGCTTGGTTCTTGGTGCAGAATCCATGATCCTCGATGACGGGGGGGAGACCTCGGAGCTCTTGAATAGCACCTTCCAGGCATCCTCGTGCTTTGTGTCAAAGAGCCGAGACAGAGTCTGGTGCTGGGCCGGGTCAAACTCCCACAATTGAAAGCCCGTCGTTGACACGGGAGAATCCAGCGGAAGAGCATGACCTGGACTACGGTGACAAGTTTAACCTTCCTGCCGATCAGGTCTTTGATGCAGGTTTGAAGTCCGGTCACTTCCGCCGAATTACCCCACAATAGGCCCGTCTCTTTCCAAGATGTGAGCCGTGTGGGGATGCCAGATCGGAATTGGGGGTCGCTGCCCATTCTGGGTCACGTGGCTCGATGATATGGAACCACCCCGATTGCCACCCTTTGATAGTCTCTACGAAGGCGCCCTTGAGCCATGTAACGTTGGCTATCTTGCCCACCATGGCACCTCCGCACTCCGCTTGGCGGCCGCCCATGACCTTCGGCTTAACGCTAAAGATCTTCAGCCATAGGCCAAAATGAGGCTGGATACGGAGGAAGGCCTCGCACACGACGATGAACGCCGAGATGTTGAGGATGAAGTTCGGGGCCAGATCGTGGAAGTCCAGGCCGTAATAGAACATGAGCCTCCGGACGAACGGATGAAGAGGAAAACCTAGTCCGTGGAGGAAATGGGGAAGAAAAACAACCCTATCATGGGGCCTGGGGGTGGGGATGAGTTGCCCCACATCTGGAAGCCGGTGCGCGATGTCGTCAGACAGGTATCCGGCCTTCCTCAGCTTTTTGATTTGCCCCTCCGTGACGGAGGAGGCCATCCATCTACCTCCCGCTCCAGACATGATTGGAGAAGGTTGAGGTGGGAAGTGCGGGCTTGGGCATTGGAGCTCGAGCGCGCAGGGACGGATAAGCAAAGGAGGAAGAAGGCGTGAATGGAAAGGGCGGATTCTTATCCCCTTATATGGGCGGCCAAAACTACGAGCCCCCACCGGCCTAATAAAACTCGCTTATCTCCCAAGCACCGCGATTAATGGCGCGGTTGGGTTACCCACGCCCGTATTGATGAGAATTCCGGAATAAGGGGACACGATCTCTGCTTTGACAAGACGTGCCAAGGAAACCGCCTCGCTAAACGCGCTGAGATGGAGCAGTAAAATGAATAAAAGCCTGGCCGTGGCGTGATGTCACGCTGCGGAATACGTCAATAGATTGGATTGGTGCAAATATTATTCTCTCTACGGTGGCATGTGGAACTTATTTTGCAGAGCCGGACACTATCCTGGTGTTCAACATATTCTATGAAGTATTCGGAGGAGGAACCCGCCTTGCAATGCCGAAGACAACTTGCGCGACGGACTCGTCGTCATTGAAGTCTGGTTCAGGGGCTACTGACGGAGTCTTGGATTAGGGGGTGTCCGGATGGCCGGACTATGACCTTTGGCCGGACTCCCGGACTATGAAGATACAAGATTGAAGACTCCGTCCTATGTCCGGATGGGACTTCCCTTGGCGTGGAAGGAAAGCTTGGCGATACGATATGAAGATCTCCTCCCATTGTAACCGACTCTGTGTAACGCTAGCCCTCTCCGGTGTCTATATAAACCAGAGAGTTTTAGTCCGTAGGACGAACAACAATCATACCATAGGCTAGCTTCTAGGGTTTAGCCTCTTTGATCTCGTGGTAGATCCACTCTTGTACTACCCATATCATCAATATTAATCAAGCAGGAGTAGGGTTTTACCTCCATCGAGAGGGCCCGAACCTGGGTAAAAACATCGTGTCCCTTGTCTCCTGTTACCATCCGCCTAGACGCACAGTTCGGGACCCCCTACCCGAGATCCACCGGTTTTGACACCGACAGGGGGGCTAGAAGATGGTGCGAGGGGCCGAGTGGAGGGAGACTATGAAGGAATGCACAAGTGCAAGATCGATATTTAGAGAGAGGGGGCAAGAACGTGCGCTGTTGCGCGCAGTGGCGGAGCCATGAAAAATAAATGAGCTAGGGGCCCGAGCATTGCTAATCCTTTACGAGGAGGGTCAATTCATGAACTTAAACCATTTTTAGAAGCAATTACCTAATGATCACATTCATATTAGCCTCGATATATAGTGATGTTAGGGGGGCAGGGCCCTTACTGCCCCCTGTCTTCGCCATTGTGTGCGCGTCTGAGAGATGAAGCGGAAGGCATGGATGATGATAGGGGGACGTTGGATATATAATTAATGTGGGTGTATTAGCTATATATGTTAATCCTATATAAAGAGGTATAGATTGATCGATGTGGACGTGGGAAAGAGGGTGAGACCTCACTGGATATATCGATTGATCGATTTGTGTGGAAAACTATGAAAGACCTAGCTATATACACATATACATAGAGGAACATCGATCATTGCGCATGCACGCGTGAGAGATAAAGAATGCCCGATATGATAAAGAGGGGGATGTGTGTGGGTGTGTGCCTTCATGGGAGACCGACCTGAAGAAAAAGATTGCATGCGTGCGATGGATAATGCCGACTGTTAGTGTGTGTGCATGCATGCACGAGAGAAAGTTAGTGGTACTATTATAAAGAGAAGACGACTCTGTGGGTGTAAAAGACTAGGTGAGGTCATAATCAATGTAAACTTGAATTCAAATATTTGAATAAGAGATCCTGATGTTTGAAACCCATGCATGCATGAATATAACGGAGATATGCGCGGTGTGGTTTGGAAATGAGCATGTTGTAATGTATACACATTGAACAAGGTCAGACTGATTTGAATTTGAGATACCGATGGCAGACATCATTTGGCCACGTCACATCCGTGCATGGACACACTATTCTAATTGGAGATGATAGGTGACTTTCGCATCACATATCTATATCTATACCCCTATATATTATATTTTATATTTTTTTATATTGTGTGCGGGTGACTTTAACTTTGAAATATGGTCGTTGGATGAGGCGAATCCGATGGTCCAAAGATGGCAAATTTGAGCACTACTGGCCGTTGGATATCATCTAGATTCCACCAGATTTCGCCACATGTATAATCTAGAAGACTCCATGGTTGAACTTAAGCATAATGCACAAACATCAAAACACAAGCACTTCTTCTTTGTTCTAGAATCTTCCGTATCAGAATTGCCCAAATGTTTTTCTACATGATTTGCCATTGTTTGTTTTTACTATATGTCTTACAACGCACAATTCCATGAATCTTAAAATAGATTAGCTTTCTTATAAAAACTAGATGATTTTGAGTGAAATGAACTATAAGAATTAAACGAATATCTACATCATGCATATATGACTCAAAGCTTACATGCTATAATGTGGTATTTATTCATAATTTGGTTGCCAAATCTCATGCATGCAATGCACGTGTGCCTTACTCTAGTATAAATGGTGTTTGTGTGTGTGTTGTGCGTGTTGAGGTGCAAATTGTCTTTTTTTGGTACACGTTAAGCTTGTTCTCCCGAAATTTCAAGATGCGCCTTGTTATGTCAAAAATTCAAGCTAGCATCTCTGTCTACCGTGCTGCAAAACTCCCGCCTCTTCAACCCGCGCCTTGTTAGCCCGAAATATTTAAGATATATCTTTGTCTCATTGTGTTCCGACAACTCCCTCCATCTCAACCCGTGCCTTGCTATTCCGAAATTACAACGCGCGCGAAAACTCCCACCTCCTGTGAAATACCGACAGGCGAAATGCCCGTGGTACCCCTGAACCGAAAGAACCACCTTAAATCGGTGGGGTACTTTCATAACTTACCCCACATTTCGGACAAGCACGTCCCTAAGCCATAGTTCCCCACTGCCATCCCATCTGCCCACCCATTCGTACACCGAGGCTGTGAAAACCCACGACGAAGCCCCACACCCTGCTCCGTCCGCCACCCAGCCGGAGCCTCTTCCCCGACGACGTCGTCCACAGCAACACCTCGACGTCCCTCATCCACCGTACCGGATGAGGATTCGTTGTCGATCTCGTCGTCCCGCCGGTTCAGCCACCCCGTCCTCCACCTCCAAGGAGCTGCCCCGATGTCCCCCTCGTCTTTCGCCCCACCTCCATTCCCACACCACCATCTTCACCTGCACCACCGGAAGAGCATCATCATCACCGTTTCCTCGGATGAAGCTGCGGCCTAATCGGCGCCACCAAAGAGGTTGTACACTAATCGCCGCATTTTCTTCTAGATTTGATCTCACGATGCTGCCGACGCTCGGTCCTGAGCCGACACGGCGCGGCTCCATCCATGGCGGCATCGCCGAACACTTCCTCCACGACGTCGCTCCCTCGGTGGCGACGTCCACATCAGTAGGAGCTGCTGCTGCTTTAGCTCTCGCTCGCGCTGCTGCTTTGCTCTTGCTCTCGATCCCCTGCCTGGTCTACTCTTGCTATTGCTCTTGCTCGCGTTGCTGCTCTCGCTCTTGCTCTTGCTTGCGATGCTTCTCCCATTTAGCTACACTTCAGTCGACTAAATTGACTTTTGGGTCAGT